>NW_026555227.1:0-274099 GCF_021234165.1 Pteronotus mesoamericanus | reverse complement strand
ATTGTGTGATTTCAGTTACGTATTGCTCATTAAAGGCCTTCCAGGATCCCTCACCTCCTTTTCTCACCTAAGCTCTATCATGTATGCCTTTGTTATCTATAGCAGAGACACCCCAGCTCACCGTTCACACACACAGCTCTCTCAATCCTTGGTTGACCCAGGACTTTTGGCCTGATATCCTTCTCTCTTCCCTCCTCCCCATCTTCTCTGCCCAGTCCTGAAAAACTCTATTCTATGAAGCCTCATCTAAAATCCCATTAAGAATTAATGATTCACCCTGGCTGGTGTGGCTCAGTGGGTAGGACATTGTCCTGGGAGGCAAAAGGTTGTTGGGTCGATTCTTGGTCAAGGTACATACCCGGGTTGTGGGCCAGGTCCCCGGTTGGGGGCGTGCAAGAGGTGACTGATGGATATTTCTCTTGCACATTGATGTTTCTCTCCCTCTCTTTCTCCCTCCCCTTCCCCTCTCTTTAAAAAATAAGAAAAATCTTAAAACAAAAAAAGAATTAATGACTCATACACAGAGTTTTGTATAATTAGTATTTATTTCATTATAGTTGGTATTATTAGTTGTTTGTATGCTCCATCACTAGTCTATAACATCCTTGAGGTCAGGCAATGCCTTGACTAAATTTATTTTCACTATACCTTTAAATACACTGCATACCACATGGTGATAAGTATTTATATAAAAAATAAATAATTTTGCATAGAATAAAATTAAATAGTGCCTAACACATGGTTAGCATTTAACAAACATGAATTCTCTCTAGTGGTAATAATAAGCATTTTGTGAAAAATGGGTAAACCAGTTATGCAGGTTTATTATTAGCCAGTTAAATTCTTTTAGAATTAATGCTGCTTAGAAACCATTATAAAGAGTTTCACTCTGAAGCTGGTGTGGTTCAGTTGGTTGGAACATCGTGCCATACACTGAAGGGTTGCAGGTTTGACCCCTGGTTGGCGAGCCTAAGCAGAGGCAACCAATCAACTATTTCTTTCTCACATCGACATTTCTCCCCTCTTTTCCCATTCTCTCTTTCTAAAAAAGCAATGAAAAAATGTCCTTAGGTGAGGATTTAAAAAGAAAAAGAGTTTCAATGTCCTGTTTTGGTGAAAGCATAAGTTTAGGTTCCAGAACTTCAGAGGCCTTAAGATATTTTTCAAGATGCGAGTTTTATGTGCCACTGAATTTGATTGCTCAAAATTTAGTAACAGTGTACCTGAAATTTAGTACAGTTCTTAGTACAGAGTAAGCACTTAATAGAAGTTGATTGAAGAAATGAACAAATAAAAATTAGTTGAAATGAAGTCTTTATACTATGTTCTCTTCAAACAAACTACGAGCACTTCAAGAATAACGAATATGTTTTATTCATCTTTTTGTCTCCAGCACCTAGCACAGTATCCAACACAAAATGAGTGGTTACAAAATAGCTACTTATTACGTTAGAGACAAAAGATAAATACTTGGTTTACTTTAAAAATGCAAAGAAGGAAAAAAGGAAACGTAATTCCCTGTATCATGGCAACTTGTACCCAAAACTGATGAATAGATTCATGCGTTGGAGTGTAAAGCATAGATATTTCTACCTTGGGATATAGAAAAAGTGAACTTGTAGGTCGACAAGTCGGATCACCTTAGTCCCCTAGAGTGGTCAAAGCTAACTGGGCCCTGTGATCGAAAATCCAGCCCACCCGAAGGTCTCTAGCGTCTAACTGTTTGTGCAGGATCAGCCCCAGCACAGCACAGCCAGGGCAGCTGTGGTCACATCTCTTAGTCTACAAATGCACACCTGTTAGGGAAATTCCTACTGTGGCCACAAGGAAAAATAAAGACCTTGGGTGGAGACAAGGAACGTAGCCTAGGGGTGTCCCCCCTTGAGGCACAAACAAATGGGGCAACCGAACAGACAATCTGTCTGCAGCACTACATCTGCTTCAAGAAAGGCACTGGGACCAACTCCCTTCCAAGATACGTCACTTCATTGCACAATCATGGAAGGAACGGGAAGAGCAGGGAGATTGGGGTTGGCTGGCTGAAGTCACATCTTGGGGAAGCTGGCCAGGTTGGCAATGCCACAAGCAGCCGTTCTTATTCCGAGCCATTAGGATATAGCCTTTGTTTCCCCAGTTTTCTCCCCCAGCTGTAGGATCAATCAAGAAAAAAAAATACTTAGTACTGTCAATTATTTATCCACTAAAACACTAACTATTGTGCTAGAAACTAATGGTATACAAAAATGAATAAGACAGTTTTTAACCTTCTAAGAGTTTAAAGCCCAGAAATGGAGAGAGGTCATAACACTACAGCTCTCAAAGGTTGATCGAGGATGAAAGCAGTCTTCCTGCAAGAGGTAGCATTTGAGCGGAGCCCAAAGGCTGGATAGAAGGAATGGGACATGTGGAAATGGGATGACAGTGGAGCAGTGTGAAATGAGTGACAAAGGCAGGAAAGCACGGTACATATCTGAAGATCTTGTGGCTGAAAAATAGGGTGCCTGACAGGGTGGAATGCGAGGCAAGTGTGGAAAGGCGGATGGAGAGCAGGTTGTTATTTTCACTGCCAGACTACAGACTTGGACTCTGTGCTGCACGACAGTGGAGGAGAGACCCTGTAGGTCTCTTGACTTAGAGAATGATATCATCTGATTTGTGTTTTAGGCAGAGTTATCTTGAAAACATGAACCTAGAGCATAAGAAAGAGGCATGAGAGGCTGAATTTGGTGATTTGGGTTCGGGAATAAAACACCTTGAGAGAGATGAAGGACGCCATGATAATGAATGAGATCGCTAAGGGAACAAATGGAAAGAACAGAAGGTGAGAGCGAGAGCGAGCGAAGCGAGCGAGAGAGAGGCTACATGTCTTCCTAAATGGTTTTCATGAGTTTTCTGTCCTTTTTCCCCAACCAGCAAATTCTCTAATTATGCAATACATTTTACTTAAGACCTGTACCCCTGTACCCTGTCCCTGTTCCCTTCTCCGAGGCTCCAAAATGATCCTGACCCTGCCTGGGTGTGTCCCTCATTCCTCCCAGCTCTCTCGAATGCACCTGATCAAGAAAGGACACAGTAGGTAAGTATTTGGGCTAGAAGTTGAGAAAGGGAAAACACAGGGCAGAAGCTCTGGGAAAAGGAACACCCTCTTAGGATGGCGTTCAGTTGGACTGTGACATAAAGAGTTGCTTTAGGTTTGAAGCAACTCCCAACCTCCTGTTCTATCCTGCCAGCCCTCCAGGCAGCAGGCAACATGGCTACACCGCTGCCTGGCCTGTAATTGCCGCACAGTCTAAGACTCTTGCTCCTTAGGGTGCACCAACGACAGAAAATTTAACTGGTGCTGTTGCCAGGCTAGTGCTGATCAATGAAGAAAGGGAAAGTATAATTCTTAGAAACTTGCCCCGCCCCAAGTCACTAGGGGAGCCAAGCTACCCTGCGGTTTTATTTGTTCCAAATAATACGGAAGGAAACATTGGATTTTGTTCTTGTTGTGCATATCTACTTTCTGGAAAGCATTTCACTTCAGATTTCAAAATCTTTGGCCAGATCTTATGTATGTCTATCCAAAGTGTATCTAGAAGGGCAAAAAGCCACACAAACCTTTACACTGTTCCCTACTGCTTACAGACAGACTGATGACGGAAGCCTACTTAAGAAATTGTTCACATTAGAGAAAAAAGGAAAGCAAAATATATATAATTTCAAAGGTCTTGCTGGGTTTTGGTGCTACTTTATGTTCTCATTAGCTGGGTCTGTCTTCCCTAGGGGGCGGGAAGTCACTGAAGGCAGACACCCTGTTCTTTTGGGACTAAGTACCTTGCACGTGGAGCAGCTGCCTAGCACATACTTTGAGTGCTAGTGGCTGGCCATTAACTGTAGAGTTAATAGCTTCTGATTAGGAAGGTAGAACTGAAAAGTCCGAGACAACTTTAACTTGATTTGAGAGAAGGAAAGGAATGCCAGGAAGCTGGCGCTGGGGCCGAGTGTTCAGAGGGTGCCTGACTGACAAGTGTGGCGTCCCCATCATTACCTGTTTTTAATTATCCAGTGCTTTTTTCCTTTCTGGATCCCGTATCCCACTGCCAGAACCGCATGGTTCAGATTCTCGCTATTGCACTTTTCATCGTAATACACACCTAGGAAACAATCCATCAAGGTGAAACTTTCTGTAATCCCTGGGGCTCCAGGGGCTCCCGCTCCAGGCGACCCTCTGTAGAATCCTGCCCCGTCAGCAGGGCTTACACCAGAGGCGCTCTGTGCCACGGCAGCTGTTAGTTTCTCTCTGGCAGGCTCAGCCCTGCATATGGAAACTACTGAAAATGCCCAGGGCCCTTTGTGAAGCTGCCAAGCCCACACAATGAGAGACAGTCGATGTGCTCTACCGGAACAGCTCCGTACCTTTGCTGTAAAACTGAAAGGAGGTCAGGCTTGCATCAATGGCCACCGAGATGGGTCCCACTCGGGCCACTGCCCTCTTCAGGGCTTTCTCATTCCCCTCAGGGATCTCTTTGTAGCCTCTGCACTTGGCTGCCTTGCCTGTTGGGTTGTACATACAATTTTCATCCTGGAAAAAAAAACAACAAGGTTGAAATAGAACTAGGACAAAGCAACAGGCAATGAACTGGTGAGTGAGAAACTCTACCAATATTTCCCGTGATGTCAGGGAACTAACAGGGGCAGTGAGCAGGCTCTGGAAAGGGTCTGCTCTCCTCACCATTTTGGACCACTGTCGAAAAGAATGGGAAAGGTGACTATGTTGCACCACACACAAGTCAGTTTCAGGTGATTTTAAAACATGTGAAAGCAAACACTGTAAAACTTAAAAAAAGAGAAAGAATATTTTTATAACTTCAGTGTAGAGAAAGATTTCTGAAATGAGATTTTTTTTTTAAAAGCACAGATCATCTTCTGGGCCCGTGGTATGTGTGAGTCCAGGAGGGCTGCCGTTACTGTTAATATTTAGATCATGTATTCTTGTAGATATAACTTCACACTTTTGAAGAGGCCACCTGTAGGATAATGAATTGCCAAAAAGAATATACCACTTTGACTTGGGTGGCCATTATATTCTCTAACTGTGGCATTTGACATGATATTCTAAGACTACATGACATCCTGTCTTAATAATTTCTCAAGATTCCTTTGTTCTCTGTCATATCTAAATATTTGATATTACCTATCTAGTAAAGTTGAAGATGCACCTAACCTAAGACTTAGACAATTCTGTCCCAAGCTACCATATTCTAGTAAAGAAATTCTGGCATGTGTGCATAGAAGACATACCTGGCAATGTTTGCAGCAGATAAACAGGTCTGGTGGATAAACGTTGGCTCTGCTACATAACTAGCGGCATGAATCTGAGTATGCTGTTCTACTGCAAGTGTCAATTTCCTCACTGACCAAGTGAGGATATACCTACCTCTCAGGGCTGTGAGGAGGGTTAAATCAGAAAGTGCACTAAACACATGGCTTAGCACACAGGAGCCATCACTTTCATTACTAAAACTTGCTAGCCTTTCTTCAAAGCACCTTGCTGCAAAGGCCCCATATTATATTATCTATCAACCCCATGTATGTAAATAGCCTTCAGATCATCTTCATTTTAGATAAAACAGAGCTCCTTCCTATTGCCGAAGGAGCTTATAGGAGGAAGTGAGTTGATCTCTAAAATTACAACAAATGTGAAGCAACTTGGTTTTTCCCTCATTTTATACAGGTTAGCATGTTAACATATAATCTGCTTAAACGTTCTCAAAACGCACAGTGAGATCATACAAAATCAAGACACACAATTCATGAAATTAGATTTGTGATGGGAGTGGATGAGGGGCACTGAGGGTTATAGATACCTCTTCAGAGATCTATGCAATACCTGACTTCTGTTTTTCTTTCCAGGGTGGCAAGGCAGATAGGATCTATGGTAGCCTAAGCTCCCAAAATTATCCCAGATTCTGGGAATCTTCTTGGCCTTCTGTGAGCAATTATCCCATCAAGAAAGCAGGATAAGGTAACAGAAAACAAGATTCCTGGAATTGTTTCCAATACAGAATATCAGGCTGGGGCAGGAGGGGCCATTACAGAGCTGTGTGGCTGTGTGGGCCAGTCTCACCTGTCCCACGTACGGGTAGGCGTCTTCGGAGTCAATGCCCCGGTTCTTCTGCACATAGTGGAAGGCATTGGTCATGTAGCCCCCTCCGCAGCCATCATTCTCAGACACACAGTCCACCAGGTTCTGGGGACTCAGATTTAAGAGTTTACCAGTTTTCTTCTTCAGTTGGCCCTCCAGGGCACCCACAGAGCTAAAAAGCCCAACAGGAGCCACACTGACCCTGAGAGGCACAACAGAGAATCCATGAGTCATTGCCATCCATGCCTTTCATCTTCCCCCTCTCCCTGCCAGATGACATTCCATAGATTTTATAAATCCCAGCACACGTGTCCCCACTGCTGTGAAGTCTTCCTGTCCCCCATTTAACATTTATTGTGCTCTTCTATTGCTGTTGTTGCTATTGATAACTTTCATTACTATTGTTCCATTAGCTGTAGTATAGCAGAGCAGAGTTTGCTTTGTAACCCCTTAGATATGTGACCTTGGATAAGTTACTAAAACTCTCTGTGCCTCAGTTTCCTTATCTGTAAAATGTAAATAATAAAAAGTGCAAGCTGTATTAGTGTTTAAGACAGATTGTAGATTTTTCTTTCCTTTTCTATTTTTTGAAATTAAGGCTTTCTTGGGGACAAAGGTTATGTCTTAGTCATCTTGAATCTCTACTGCCTAGCACATGCCTGAAAAGTTTGTTGAATGAATGTTAAATCAATTGCTCATCTGGTTGACACAATCAACATTGTAAAGGTGGGAAAACTGGCATTCTCATGCTGATAAAAATGTAAGATAGTAAAACTTTTTGGGATAGGACCTAGCAATTTTAATTTTAGGATTTATTTTGCATAAATATTTGTACATGGGTACAAAAATATATGCACAAGGGTGCTTACAGCAACACTGTTGGTGAAAAAAGAGAACTCAGAAACAATCTAAATATACAAAAACAGGAGATGAGTTAAACGGTCAGACAGGGTGCTAGCAAGGGGAGAAGCAACCTTAGCTCCTTGCTCCATCTTCCTAGTGCCCTCCTGCCTTAAGAACAAAGAAAAAGCAAAAGGAAGAGGTCATGCCATCTCACATACCCATTCCCAGGAGGCAGGAGGGTACCTGATTTTTGACAGGAGTAACATATCCCTTCTTTCGATAATCAATGGAGTCTGGGACTTTGCCTTCCCAGTCTGGGACATAGAGCGTGTCATTACTGTGGGAATGAGATGGGGGTACTTTGAGTCCAGTCATCTTCTGAACCACCTCTTCACTGGTCTGGGGCAAAAAAGAAAGAGGCCAGGCTTAAGCAGGGAACTAAGGCAAACAGGGCAGGTAGGCCAGAGGCGGAGGTTAAACTCACCATGTCCCCCAAGTGGTTCATGGCCAGTTCATACGTATGCACACCAAGAGAGGCCTCAAGATTATGGATGGAAATATGCTTCAGGTTTTTTTCCCAAATTAAACGCCGAGAGATTTCATCCACCTAAACAGAGCATATTCAGTACTGGCATAGACTGTCTCCTGTGTGTAGTTACACATGTAATATTGTGGCGGTTTTTAGAAGAAAAGATAAAACTTACAATGAGAGTTTACAATCTAGTTGGGGAAATGGCCACGGGGTTATTAAGCATGCGGACAGAAAGATAGAAACAAATTCAAAGATAGAATGCACAGATCTGGAGAGAGGTACAGGAACGTTGCTTATGGATTATTAGCATTAATCTGAGAGGTCTTCCCAAAAGAAAATTTTAAGACACAGATAAAGAAAAGTAAGGATAGGACTTGATGAAGGGTGTCTTGAGGAATAGGAGTGACAACTGTAAGTTAACAATTAGGAGAGGAGCAGGCTTGCTAGGTGGGAGGCTGGAAACTAGCACTGGAGACCTCAGCTTGCAGCCCTCCCAGCAGGCTCCCTCCAGGTCCCCAGGCACCTTGCTGTTATATTGCTTCCTGTAGGTCTTCTTCCACTGCTCCCATTGGGTGTCCAGTATCTCCTCAGGGTACAGGGCAAAACTCACCATGGGCAGCAACAGTAGAACCTTGAGCCCCCACATCCTGGGGAAGGGGATATTTAGGGGAGAATCTTCTATTTGCCAACAAAGTCCCAGCCTGGCTGAGGATGAGGAAATACCTGGAGCCATATTCCCAAGCAGGTGGTTCTTAACTTTTGCCGTCATAGACTCCTTTGACAAGCTAATAAAATGTGCAACCCACTATATAATCCCTCTCGCCAGAAAAGCGCATGCACACACAGTAATTCTACAAGTTCATAAACCCGAGGCTAAGAACCCCTTCCTCTGGACTATGAGGCAAAAAAATAAAAAAGAAAAAAGAAAACAAACCGTAAAACCACCTAGGCTTTACAAAGAGGGCAAAGAACTGAGGGTAATTTCTATGTGATAAACCAAACAGTGATAGTCAGGAGGGGTCTGGGTTTGGAAGGGAGGCAGGTACATCTGGTTCCAAGTATTCTGACTTAGGGGAAATTCAACTCTTCCCCGCCCCCTCCCACAGAATCACTAACAGAAACATGGTAGAAAATGGACAGTCGTGGGCTCAGCACCTCTCTCCTCCATCCCCAGACTTGGAAGAGATGGACAAGGTAAGTAGGTAAGTGCAAGGCAGGATGATAGTGGTTGGAGAACGCACAAAAGAGATATCTCCACCTGTTTTACTTTCTGATCATTTCTTCAAGTCATTCCTTTTTTCCATGACTAAATTTGGTCTTTTTCCAGCACTTGCTCAGAGAGGACAAGGGAAAATTGACAGTATTTCCTGTTCTCTAAATATGAGAGAATATTTTGCTGTCTCCTTAGTTTTCATATGTATTTCTTCCTTTCTCTTCTTACTCCCTCCTCAGGCAGGAAACTGTCTTAATCTCAACCAGCTGCTGCGTGCAGGAGGTTTTCTTTTTTTACCGACAACAAAAACTTCTGCCTGCCTCACGGAACAAAATGCCTCAGAGCGAAAGTTTGTTAAAAGAATGTGAGACAGAAAAGCAATGTTCTATGATCATCAATACACAGCTTTTCAGAACTTTCTCTAACTTCACTCCTTGCAGTGGTTACGTGGCCTCCATTTTAAGAACAATTTACAGTCTGTAGCAAGTCATAAGAGCTTGCGTAATTTTTGAACTTATAGTGAATTTCTGAGTAACCTTTGTAAACTGGCAAATATACAGCAGGACATTTAATGTCTGATGTGTTAAGGGCTTTGAGAGGTCTCAGAGTGGGAAATACTAAACTACCAACATCCTGCACAACTGCCTCAAGCTGTAAATTAACCCTTTTGGTACCTTTGGCTAAAACAGAAAACTGCAGAGGCCACCCTTTAAGTGAGGGATGGGTATAGGATTCCCATATTCATTGCTTTCACCAGCAGCCACATATACATACAAGTCATAGAAAGAATCCTAAAAGATTTCCAGGCAGATTTTATTTGGCCAGGAAATGACCTCAGAAGGGCATCACTGTTTTCATGCACACAGCCTACAAAGTCCATTGTGAGCCCCAAGTTGCTACATCCCTAATACTCCCTAAAATGCGGAACTGGCAGGAATGAAAAGCTGAAAGATCTAGAAAGTTGAAAATGTTACCTGCTGGTGGGAATCTGCTCTCTGGGCTCTTCCTGCAGTGGAATGTGGATAAAGTCGGCAGCGGGTGACTAGGAGAGCTGGATTTATTCCATCAGAATTGAGGAAGTCAGCCCCAGCTGCTGGCTGGAAAATTTGGATAGGGGAGGGAGGCGGGGATAGAAATGCTGAGAGGGGAGATTAGGGAGGAGGAAAGGAGGCAGTGAATTTGCAGTTTCTGTATGCATGGGGACGGTGTAAGGCAGGGTAGAGATTTGTCTTTGAGGGAAGACAAAAATAGACCTCAATACCCATTATTCAAGTTGGGGCTTGGTGGCTAGAGGGACAGGCCCAGTCTCTCCCATTCTCATTACGTATTATATTAGGGGGTTGTATCTTTTCCTGTTACCCATCTTTCCAACTTTGAAACTTGTTTTTGAATTTGTCTGAAACAACAGAGATGAGGGAATAAACACAAAAGGCTAGAAAAAACTGAGTGTGTATAAGGGAAAGCGTAGGCTCCGAAATCATTATTTACTTTATAAACTTGTTGGCTAACTGTCATTTCTTCCATGCACAGGAATAGCTCTTCCAGCCTAGGTTTGCTGAGGAAGGATATGCCCAGAAAATCGAGATGAAACCGGTTCTAAAAGTAATGAAAAATTACTGAATATTCTCAGTGATTTATGACAGCCCATGAATCAATGCCACAGCACTGACAAACTCACATGTGACTCCTTTGTTGCTGACACTCTGATGGTAAGATGCCTGATGCACCTTATCTGTTTCAATTACTGAAATCCCCAACCCAGGTCCAGTCATGAGCTTCTTCTCCACATACTTCCCCCAATATCCAGGCATGTGACAGATGAGTCTAGTTCAGTTCCTAAGCCACACTTCCAAACTCCATATTCTCCCATAAACAGGTGTTGAGGAAAAGAAAAAGAGGGTCCTTGGAAAGGAAAGGACAACACATGAGATCTAGATTCAATTTCTGGCTTGATTACATACAACAGGCTCTCAAGAAAACCAGTTTATGTGTAAGCATTTTAAGATTTGCTAATGAACCTAGAGGGAAAACAGGTCCAGACCCAAGTAATTCAAATTTTCCCATCCCTAATTCCTTTTCACCCAGAAAAGGGGAATATACTGGGAGAAGGGATCCAGATGTGCTCAACTGGTCTCAAGTCCTAATTCTCCCCTCTCCTGAGGACTTGGGCAATCCCAACCCCCACCCCGTGGTCAGATGTCCCTGCTGATTTCACTCAGAATGAGTCAGTATCAGGAGGGCAACCAAGGAATGCTGAGTGATCAGAGCCTTATGATTTCCCATGTGTGAAATTACAGACATGTTGTGCTTTATGTTTGTATATCCGGATCTAAAGCTATGGGTTCAACTAGTTGTGGATGTTTGTTGTTTATGAGCTGCAAAGGAATAATAAAGCCGCAATTAAGATGACACAACACAAAGTTTACAAAAGGAAAAATATTTTGTTTTAAAATACTTGCTACATGTCATTATTTTCGCCACTGTAAGGCTCAGCAGAGATGCCAGCAGTACAGAAATGGCCAACAAGAAACAATCAAAAATAAAACCCTGAAGGAAAAGCAAAAACAAAACCCCCAGAGCATCTTCTCCCTCCCCTCCCCCAAAGCCCTAATAACTATACAATATCATAGTCCTGATCACATTTAAAAACAGGCGATTATTAAAAAACAAGGATTTCAATGGAAACTCAACTTTTTGGTTTCTTACATTGTAATATAAATATATATGTATACTGTATGTGTGCACATAGAATAAAAAAATAAACTGTTTCCTTTTCCATGCCACTACCTGGCACAAGGCTGGAGACAAAAGGGAGGGAAACCCAGTAATGACATTCTCTCAGCCTCTCCAAGGCCATCTATGCTCCTCAGTCCCCTATGGCTACATTTAAAATGTCTTCTTCTTTTTAATTAGTCTTGCACTTAAGATACTGGCCTGAGCCAATTAAAAAAAAAAAAAAAAAAAAAAAGGCTGATACATACAACTGTTACCTGAGGAAGGTAAAGAGTGATAGCAGAAACCTGTGTCCACATTTATATGGCTATAGTTAATTACTAAGTGACCCTGTCGGAATGGGAGTCCAGGCCCCATCTACTACATGGATTTATTACACTTGCACTATAAAGCAAAATCCAATCTCAAGACTGAAGAGGGAGCAAAGAGAGAACTATAGGCCCAGAACAGACCTAAATCTCATTTTCTTGCTGGACTGGATACTTTGAGAACTGGATGAAAGAGGCTATTTTGCAAGAAGGATTGGTATTTAGCTTAAGCTCTGCAAGTGAGGGCTTTCACTGGACTGCTAATCCAAGAAGTTGAGTTTCCGTGCAGAAATAACCTCCACAGAACACACATATGTACTTCTGACAGAAAAATGCAGCATCATCTTTATGGCCAAGTGTGGGGTTTCTGAAAGTGTTCATCCTGCCAGCCTATTTCTGTAATGTTTGCAGATCTTCCATATCAGGTGAGAGCACCAAAAGCAGGAATGCCCCAGCTTTATCACTAAATATGTCTGAATGAGAGACCAACCTTATCAACAGAAGACTTTACATATTTGCTTACAGTTGCATACTGGTTGGGCATAGATATAAGCGCAGCAAAGACAATTATTTAAATACTCTTTGGCTGCAATACTAAGTGGAAAATACCTGGAAGATTTAACTCCTTAGGACTCTTTGAAAAACACAGAGAAAGACAAAGATAAACTCTGGGACAAATTTTGCATAACTCCCTAATAGGGAGAGAGAAACAAACCCAGGAACACATGTGCACGCGTGCACGTGCGCGCGTGTACACACACACACACACACACACACACACACTCTCACACATTCACACACACACTCTCTTCTCTCACTTCCTCACTCATGTTTCTTTCCAGAGGAACTGCTCACGGGCAGCAGAAAGAACATATTCTCACTTCTTAAAGCCCCATATATACCTACCATGTTTCATGATCCTCAAATATGAGGACATTTCCCTTCCTCCCCACCTTATTCAGAATTTCTTTCCAAAAAGCCATAGTACAAGGCAAATAGTGGATGTCAGGTTCTCTAACCTGCCCCTTAACCCTTGTACACATCATCTCTGTACAAATTTCTGGTCAGGAGGCATAAGGAAAGGTATTTTTAACCTCACCCAGCCTCAGTTTTTCAAAGGGCCCCCAAAGCCTCGAGGATTCATTCCATTTCATCTATAAATTACGTCAGAGAGGCAGCAGGGCAAGGGAAAGGCCAGATGTGAAAGGGGGTGCACATTAGGGGTGAGGGAAGGGAAGGGAGAGGAACTTTTATTCTGTTTACAAAAAGACTTGTTTTTTGAAAACAAATGGTGACTTTTCTCCCAAACCCCTTTGTCCTCACCCCGATAGTTCTATTCTGAAAAGGAGGGAAACATAGTTAGGTCAGGAAATTCTTCATTGTTGTAGCTGTTGCTCTGGTCTCCTAGCATGGACAGCATCTCCTAATAAAGAGAAAAATAAGTTTGGGTCACACACCTTGATCCCTTACATTTGCCAAGCCCCCTTCCCAGCATTCCCCTGAACCATCGTCCCTGACTCCACAGAGTTTCTGCTCAGCTGAGGTCTCCCAGCCTTCCTTGGTCTCAGCAATGCTGACTCCTTTGGATGACAACCTTTTTCCTAGTCCATTTTCTATCTTCCCCCTACAGTTCCACATTTCCCTCTTTTCTAGTCCTCGGTATTTTCAAAAGGGGAAAAATCTACTTGCCACATTTCACATAACCCCTCTAGGTATACAATGGAGTATCTCTTATCCTCTTTGTTTTCTACCAAAACCTGTTTTGCCTTCCTGTGTAGCTCTTCTTTTGTCTTGCCTAAGATTACTCCATGCAGTCTTGCAGTCCCCTCAGGACTTCTGTAAATAGATCTTATAATTGTATACCCAAGCTTCTGTGAAGTGGGGATGTGGTTCTCCTTGAATAGGCTAAAATTACTTTCTTTGACATCTTTGCACGGTGCTGCACATCATTAACTATGGTCTAGTTAAAGGTTGTGCATCGCACTAAGTTCACAATCTTTCCAGTCAATGACATTCATCCCTACATGTCCCCACTATCTCTTCTCCCACACCCCCAATCACATTGGAATCCATGCACACTTCCTTCTCTGCCTCTCCCTCTTAACACTTTCTCTCCCATTTCTGACTTTCTGATGTCTCCACCCTCGTACCTGGAAGACCTCAGGCTGGCCAGGTTGCTGTGCTGATGGCTGCTGAACATGTTGTTCATTAGAACTTGAACGATGATGAGGCTGCTGACCCTGCCACTGTGGCCAGACTCCCACACCCTCTGCTGTCCGTGTCTGGAATTGTCCTGCAGTCTGTCCAGTCTCAGGAGCTGGAGAAGAAGAACAAACAGGAAAACCTAGCACATAACTACACGTAAGTCATTAATTTTACCTGGAAACCTTCTGCCCTTCTCTCTGCCAATTAATGTCTCTTCAATTTCAAAACCCCACCCAAACTGATTTTTCTTCTCTAGGAAGCTGTTCCAAAGAGTTCTTTGCTCGTTTTAGATTAAATTTGCATATTATTAAATTCATAATACATTACATGCTTTCTGTTATATGTGTGAAAATTTTTTTTTATGTGGGTAGGTTTTAAATACAAAAAACCTTGCATTTTCCCATAAATTAGCTCAATGCACAGCAAACCATTTTAACTACTGTGATGTTCCTTTTAACCATCTTCTGGCCTGAACTCACCAAAGTTGGATCCACGGCTGGTGAGAGTAGGATAAGCAGCAGCACCAGGTGATGCAGTGGAAGCACCAGGGAGGGACATGGGGCTAAAGGAGGATGGAGTCTGAAAGCTGCCCACACCAAACTGGGAAGAACGAGTCTTGGTTGTAGCCTGGGTGGCCACCTGCTGAAACAGAGGAGTAGAGAACAATATACAGAACATTTAAATTATTGCACATTCCATTCCTATGGGAGTCAATCTTCTCTGTGAACCACTGGAATCTCTGGAACCAAGTTCCGCACTTATTTCCTACTGTATATTTCTTTCAATTAATTCCCAATCTCCCTTGACACTATTATTAGGCAGCTGTGAAAAAGTGCAAAAAGAACTATGGGATTAATAAAAGTATACATTGACAGTTGTGAGGATTAAGTTAGAATAATTTAAATAAAAGCATTTTATAAGTTATAGTAAAGTTACATAGTAACAGAGGCATTAACAACAGTATAGTATCATATATATATAAAAAAATACTTTCCATCATTTTATTTTTCAGTCTCTATTGCATTCATTTTTTTCTAATAGTGTTTTTTTTTGTTTTTTTGTTTTTTTAGTAACTCACATTTTTCTCACCATAATAGTAATACATATACACTGTGGAATATTTGCACATTTTTTAAAAAAGTTATTTATAATTCTACCACCAAAGGCCCATGGTGGATAATTTCTTCCAGTTTTTATTTTCCTGTGTATTTTTAAAAATCCTTACCTGAGGCTATGTTAATTGATTTAAGAGAGAGGGGAAGGGGGTAGGAGTGGGGGAAAGAGAAATTCTGTACACACCCTACCCAAGGACTGAACCCAAAACTTAGGAATGTATGTGTCCTGACCAGAGAGTGAACCCACAACCTTTTGGTGTACAGGACGATGTTCCAACCAAGCAACACAGCCAGGGCTCCCGTGCATTTTTTGCACAACTGAGATCACATTGAATATGACAGTTCTGGAGCCTACTTTTGGTTTTGGCTTTTTAAATCTAAAATATTAGCATTTATATTATTAATATATGTTATATATATAATGTATATTATATATTATGTATATTGTCATGTATTAATATAAATATATATTAATATATGAAAAAATATTAGCTTTAGGCTTGACCTATTATATATACACATATGTAGTATATAAGGACTTTTCAACACTTTTGGTAAATAGACATCACTATCTATAAATTCATAATTAATTTTTCTCCTTTGTTTCTTTATCTTGTAGTCCTACCCAAAGTGGAAACTTCTTAGAATCTACTCCAAAACAAATCTGAAAATCAAATCTGTTCAAAATGGTCTATATGAGCAATTCTCATCTAAAGTGAACATTTAAAACCATAGATGATGAGTTTTGGGGGTTGTTTTTCTTTTCTTTTTTTTTTTTTGGATTATCCATGGTTTTTAATTATTTAGCTACTCCCAACAAAGATAAAAACTGGAAGGCAGGTTGTGGGGGGTTGAGGGAAAGGTGCCTAAGATAGACAGTAACTTTACCTATCAAGAAAAACCCAATCAACCAAATAAAAAGCAATACACACGGGCCAGACAGGTGAGAAACTTTACCTGGGCAGAGAAGCCTGGGCGGGTACTAGGGGTCCAATTTGGGGCTGCTCCCTGGGTAGGGTTGGAGTGGCGGGAAATCTGGGCCAACATCTGCCCTGCAGAAGCTGATGGCTGGACGATGGTTACAGAGGGGGCCAGACCACTATTTCTAGGAGTGAACAAAGAGTGAAGGTAAAGGATTAAAAGGATGGGTTTATTATAGACACAGGACAATCTAGTGCTATCTTTAGATTCCCCTGACTTGCCTGGGGAAAGGAAAACTTGATAACAGAATTTAGAAAAGACCAGAAAGACTGACAGTCACACACTAATCAGGACACACAAAGATGGAACCTTGTACATGGCAATAGGACAGGTGCAAAGGAACAGGAGGAAGAAAAGCAGCTTGCCTCATCCTAGGCCCTTTAAGTTCTACTGCTTTGTCTGAAATAACCAGAGAAAGCTAGGGAAGAATAAAACTTGGATTCAGCAACTAAATCCTTCAGTTGCCCTTAAAGCAGCACACACATATGGGGCTCACCTGAAATTCTCTGCCGGCCGGGGGGTAGGAGGGAATGTGTTGCCCTGGGAGAATAGCTGTTGGGTGGCAGGGACAGTGCTGGAGGAGATGCCTTTACTCTGATCTGCGGACCAAAAGGAGTGGGGGAGGGCCAGTCAAGGGGCTGTAGTTTATTAGTTCAGTAAGTTCCTATTAACTCATGAGGTATTATGATTAAGTGGAATATGTTGGAAGACTACTGACTGGGCAGCACCAGGCCCATCAGTAAGTGATCAAAATGAGAATTTAAAAAGAGAATGAGGAAGAAACACACCTGCGTTGATGTTGGAATAGATTTCTGAAAATCTTGGATCTCTATCCTGCGCAAAGAGACCATCTGCCTTCTCAAGGGGCTTGCTGTGTTCTGCTCCTGTCGTTGTCACAGGCTGAACGGGAACCTGTGGGATACAATAACAAAAATAACCGTGAACAGTTTAACATGACAACTCAATAACCCTAAAATTCATATAACAATACATACTCTAACTACCATTGGGAGGCATTTCTTAAGGAAATGCTCACCGCCCTCCTCAAAGACACACTAACCTGGGAATGATTGTAGCTGGCCAGTCCGTCTCTTCCCGGTACCACGTCCAGTTCTGTTTGCTGCTGCTGCTGCCTACATGTTAAGGCCAGGGAGGAGAGAAATAGGAAAAATATGTTTAAATATAATCTGGGGGGAAAGCTTTAAAAAATAAACAGATTTTAAAAAATAGGATTTGCAGACAGCCCTGGGCTAGTCACTGTTCAATAAATGATTCTTTCATCATTTCTCACCTGGGTGCCAGCTGCCCCGAGCTCATCTCCAGGGGTAAATTAGCTGTGGGACCTAACTGTGGCCTCTGGATTGTGTTAGACAGCGTAGGCCGAGGTTCCTGGCTAGAGTTCCTGGGAAAATGGAAGAGTAGGTAAAACAGAGGGAAAAAAATGTATCTAGGTAGGGCAATGACTAATAAATTCCCCTTTCAAGTCCAGTCCTAAAGGCAACCTATGACCTAAGATTCAACAAATAATTCACACTATGGACAAGATGGTACAAAGAGAAATTATGTCCAATGGCACATCCATCCTGTTTGGGTTCTAACTCTTCCTAGGTATTCAGCACCTAGTTGTATGGATGTGCATGTAAGTGTGTGCATAAATAAAAAACTGACAGTATGTAAACTGAAACATAAAGGCTCTCTCTGTAATATGAAAATTTTTTCCTTCTTTTGTAGTTTTCAATACTTTCCAAGTTTTCTATATATTTATTTTTTAATATTAATAATTAATTAAAATTAATTGTAGTGGGGAAAACTCTGTGTAAAAATGGGGAAAGCCATTATTTCCAGAAACAAGTTCTTAAAAATTTAAACAAAATAAAAACACAAAACAATAGTTTCTCTGTTATATAAAGGTGAAAAAATAAAAACCCAAAAATTTACAATGACCATAACCATATATACCTAAGTCCTAAGTTAATGAAAATTTCTAACTCAATCCATTCTGTAATACTGAGTTAATTAGCAGAGAATTGAACTTTACAAGCCCTAAAAATTGAATTGGAGGACAGAGACTCCAGGTCATCACCAGGTACTAGTCATACTGCTAATTATTTATAAAATCAGATCTTCAAAGCCAATTCTACACAGACAGATTAAATGGAGAAGTAACTTGACGCCCACCAAGATAGGTACAATTAAAAAAAAGGACAGCAAGAATGTGGAGAAAATGGAATCCTCAAGACTGCTGATAAGAAGGTAAAATGGTATAGCAGTTTTGGAAAACTGTTGGGCAGTTCCTCAAAAGAGTAAACACAGAGTTACCATGTGACCCAGCAATTCCACTCCCAGGTATACACCCAAGAGAACAAAAACATACCCACACAAAAACTAGTACACAAATGTTCATAGCAGTATTCTCAATAGCCAAAAAGTGGAAACAACTCAACATCCATCAACTGATGAATGAGTAAACAAAATATGATATACCCATACAAAAGAATATTTGGCAATAAAAAGAAATGAAGCACAGATATATGCTATAGCTTGGATGACCCTTAAACCATTATACTAAGTAAAAAAGGCCAGTAACAAAGGAACCATATATTGTATGATTCCATTTATATGAAACATTTAGCTAGAATAGGCAAATATGCCCTCGCTGGTGAGGCTCAGTGGATTGAGCAAAGGCCTGTGAACCGAAAGGTTGCTGGGTTCGATTCCCACAGTGCACATGCCTGGGTTGTAGGCCAGGTCCCCACATGCGAGAGGCAACTGATCAATGTTTCTTTCCCTCTCTTCCCCTCTCTCTATAAATAAAATTTTTACATATATATATGTACACACACACACATATAAATAAAAATAAATTAGAATGGGCAAATTTATAGAGCCAGAGTAGATTAGTTGCTGTATGGGGCCTTGGGGAGGTGACTTAGTAAGTACAGAATTTCTTTTAGTGGGAATGAAATTTGATTGTGGTAATAGCTGCACAACCTTGTGACATACTTTATTTAGTTAGTTGTATTTTTTCCATTGCCATTTACCCCCATACCTTCTTCCACCTACCCTCTGCCACCCCACCTGTGACATACTTATAAAAAAATGTACACTTTAAATGGGTGAACTATATGGCATGTGAAATCTACCTGAATAAAACTGTTTTCTACAAAGCTGAGAGAGAAAGCTCCAACAGAATGAAACCAAGGAATAGGAGAAACAGAGACTAACAAAAAAATGGATGGGGCTATTCTCTAGCAAACTATGGTCCATTTGCCAAATCTAGCCCATTGCCTGTTTTTATAAACAAAAATTTAGTGGGACATAGATATCTTTGTTCATTTTATTTGTCTAGGACTACTTTTATGCTGTAACAGCAGTGTGAGTAGTTGTAACAGCGATCGTATGCCCCACAAAGTCTTTAAAATATTTAGGAGCTGGCCTTTTATAGAAAGGGTCTGCAGATACCTGCTCTAGAGAAAAATCCTGCCGTATTAGAAAGGTTTGAAAAGTAAAATTGAAATACAAACACTTCACATCTCAGAACCTAGTCTAAAAAGTATTGTTTGTTAAAATCTTACTCTATCTGGATGAACTACCCAAATTTTAAGACGCTGGAAGATGAGGAACTTCAAACTAATGGTATTTACTACTAGAAAAGTAGATGAGAAGGAGGTAAGTAGATTTGGCCACGTAGAAATCCAACAGTTGGAAAAGGCCTTTATGGTACATACTTCACATTGGTGTTGGTACAGATGATGTACTCAATTTCATCTGAGTAAGGGTTCTGGAAAGTAAAGGAGCTGGTTCTCATCCAGAGCCATTCTCGATTCTTGGACCGGAACCGGAACATGACAGACAGCACCTGGCCTTTTAATTTCACCACCTGAAAAAGTTCTCATACTATCAGTGAAACCTACAAAAAATAATCTTCATAAAATTAAAAACTAAAATTCCCACTCTACAATCCTAAGATTCTGTATCACTGTCCTTAAAGTGTCAGTCTCTTTCAATGTTACCAACAAAACAACATGAGTGAAAACAAGTGACTAAATAATTAGGGGATCTATTTCCCATGTTTCCTCCCAGAGTCCCAAGCTATCTGACCTCTCTAATCAAAGTCAAAAAGGAATAACAATTATTTTCAGGAGAGAAAACACTATAGTCTCCACTTCCCTTAGAAAGCCTCTTAAAGATAGTGCTGACCTAGCTTTACAAGTCTACACTAGGAATTTACAAGTTTAATGACATTGAATGTAACTTACAGGTTGCTCCTTAGCTCCAGCTTTCCCCCCCAAATCTGAGAATTTTTAGTATCACAACACCCATGGAAGTTTCTATAAATAAAGACTAAATTGGCTTTAGTCTTATTTTGCTTTAGTTTTTCAAAAGAAAGTGATTTTAGGTTAGTTTCCCATCTAATAGAATAGAAAAAAAACTTTGACCTTTTCTCCCTAACAACACAAAAATATTAGCAGCTAACATTTATTTTGTAGTTTCTATAAGTCAACCTTTGTGCTTTTTCTTTTAAGAACATCAACATTTATTTAACATGATAAAAAAGAAGTGTGAGGTGAACACTTGCCTTTAAAACTTAAATGTACTCACTGTATAATATATATACAATGAACAAACTACTGGGTTTGAAAACCTGCTTATTGCTGTACATATCTATTCCAGTGAAGTATAAGCCCAGTACTTCAAAATATCTACACTTTAGCCCTGGCCAGTGTGACCCAGTTGGTTGGAGCTTTGTCCCATAAATTGAAAGGTCATGCATGGGTTTGGTTCCTGGTCCAGGCACATGCCTAAGTTGCGGGTTCAGTCTAGTGCAAGAGGTAACTGATTAAAATTTCTCTCTCACATCAGTGTTCCTCTCCCTCTCTCTCTAAAATTAATAAGCATGTCCTCATATGAGGGTTAAAATATAAATACGTTAATTTTAAAAATACCTACACAAAGTTTTTTCAAGAAAAACTAAGTGATAACATTTATGTTTAGGCTGATGAGTGTGGCAATAATTAATTAAGAAATAATTATAGCAGGAAATGGGACACACTTCACTTAGCAATAATAAAAAGGCGTATTTTAAATGTATGTCTAAAACTTTTTCAAATCAAGTGTGTAACAAAGTACTGAAGTAACCAAAGTGGGGGGAAAAAGAAACACAAGCTTCAATGGAAAAAAATACCTAAATTAATATACTGAAAAGAAACAGAAATCCATCTAGACTTAAGAAACACCAAAATCTGGAGAGCATCAACTAAGCAAGCACCCATAGACTCCACATTAAAAAGCACCTTTACTTTTATACTCTAAAATCATAGCAGCAACTGATGTCAGAATAATAACCTTGAGATTATAGAGTGTATATATGGGCCATTAAAGTTGTTTTGGAATAAACATTTTCCAGAAGTGAGATAATTATACTCTATGGTCAAAAGTATCAGAATGATAAAAAGTTTCACGGATTTAAAATATACTGCATATCTTTTCATAATGCTGAAGGTTCACATCCTTAGCTCTGAATGATTTTGACAGAAGTCAGAATAGTTTTCCTGAGACTACACATACATGATCCTCCTGTGAGCTGCAGCTGAGTGGTTGAAACTGGTGATGCCAAGGACTCAAGGGACAGAGGCTTTTTATTGCCATTGTCTGATTTCTTCTAGAAGTATTGCTATGTGCTTTACTGCATTATCTTATTTAATCTTCCCAACATCACTCTGAATTTAAGTAGTATTATTAAACCCATTGTATCAGTGACGATACTACTGAGACACAAATAGGAAAATTAACTAGTTTACTATAAAATAAAAACTGCTACCTAATTCCCCAAACATTTTCAGGATTTAGGGCTGAAAATCACAAGTAAAGAATCAGCTAACAAGAGTCAACTCTCATTTATCTATAAAAGAACTGTAAACTGAATTTTTCTACTATCCATAGTTCAATAAAGCCTTGAATATTTTAAATACTTTAAAGACAGTCCCTTAGAGGCAGCTAGTTAGATTCAAGACAGTGAGTAGCCAAAGCCAAACAAAAATACTTTGGACATTATCAACAGTTTCAAAGACTGATCCTTTTCTGTTTCTTAAAAAGACAGGTTAAGTACTAAAGTATGAAAAATTGTAGTGCCTGCCATAGTACTTGATTAATTGGTAGACAATAAGTATTTGTGGAATGATTGTGATTATAGATATTAGATAAAAATATTATTCAGACCAAAACCAGGAAAAAAATTTACCTGTTGGAAGCTGTCTCTTAGAAGCTGCTGGTCTTCAGGATGACAGAATTCTACAATATTCTTTCCTAAGAGTTCCTAAAAGAGGAAAGGAAGAGTCAGATCAACACTTTTATGAACATCCAACTTTCCTGGCCCTTTAGCAGGTGACCTGGATTTTATTTCTCCTGTCTTTATCCTAGGATTATAGGTGAGTGTGAAGAAAAAAAAAAGACGACACAAAAGATGGAACCTTTAATTTTAAGTGCATTTTTACAGATTGGAGGTTATAATTTACATATACAATTCACTCATTCTAAGTGTACAATTTAATGATCTATAGTAAATGTGTACAGCTGTGAAACCATTACCACAGTCCAGTTTTAGAACACATCCATTGCCCTCAAAAGTTCCCTTGTACCTGTTTATAGTCAATTCCTGTTCCTGATTTCCTAGCCAACAACCAATTTGCTTTCTGCTTCTTTAGTTTTGCCTTTTCTAGAAATGTCATATAAATGGAATCATAAAATATGTAGTCTTTTATGTCTGGCTTCTTTCACTTAACATATTTTTGAAGTTCATCTATGCTACTGTATGTGTCAACAGTATATTCCTTTTTATTGCTCAGCAGTATTCTAACATGGATATACCATACTTTGAGTTCCCATTCACTAGTTAAGGGATATTTAAACTGTTTCACTTTTTGGCTATTATAAATAATACAGCTATGAATACCTGTGCATAAATCTTTGTATGAATCAATGTTTTCATTTCTCTTGGTTATTTCTCTAATATTCCCCAGGAGTGGAAATATTAGGCTGTGGGATAAGTGCATGTTTAATTTTTTTAAAATACTGCCAAATGTTTTTCCAAAGTGTCTATGACACTTTACATGCCTGCCAACAATGTATGGTGGTTCCAGTTTCTCCACATTCCTGCTGATACTTCTTTTTTTAATTTTAAAATTAAATTTAATTTTTAAAATTGAGGTAACACTGAGAACAGTTCCTGATTATAGCTGTTCTAGTGGGCATACAGTGGTATCTTACTGTGGTTTTAATTTGTACTTTCCTAATGACCAATGATGATGAACATCTTTTTAAGTGCCATTCATATTTCTTCTTAAATGAAATATCTATTCAAATCTTGTGCCCTTTCTTTAATTGGCTATGGTAATGAGTTTTAAGATTTCTTTATATATTCTAGATATCAATCCTTTTTTTAGACATATGATTTGCAAATATTTTCTCCCAGTTTGTGGCTGGTCTTTTCAACTTCTTGGTTTCAAATTAAAATTTTTTAATTTTCACTTTCTTAATTTGTCCTTTTAAGAGACCAAATTTTGATTTTGATGAAATCAAATTTATCAACTTACTTCTTTTGTGAATCATGCTTTTAGTGCCATATAAGAAATCTTGTCTAACTCAAGACCCAAAGATTTTCTCCTTTCTTCTCAAAGTTTTATGAGTTTCACCCTCTCTTTTTTGCATATGAATATCCAATTGTTCCATCATAATTTGTTTGAAAGATTTCTTTTCCCCACTGTATTCTCTTAGCATCTTTGTTTAAAATTAGTCAACCATGTAAAAATAGACTCTACTCTGGTTTATTGATCCTTGCACTAATACCACGCTGTCTTGGTAACAATGGCTTTATAATAGTCATTCAATCAGGTAATGTAAATCCTCCAACTCTTCTTTTTTTACCAACCTCTTCACACAGCCATTGCCAGAACTCCCTCCTAGCCACTACAGTTTTGAATGTTTATACAATGACTTATTTCTCAACTCAGAGAATTACATGGTTTGCTAAATAAGAAATCTAAATAAAATCATAATAATTTGTGCATTACTATTCATCTGATATCAAAAGGTGGCCACAGCATTGTAACTACTTAAAATTAGCACTTTTGCATCAATATCTGCATTAGTATCATTAACAACAAAAACATGCATACTGGCTGCTCCCGCCTGGCTTCAGAAGCCGTATTTTTCTAGACAGAATGATAACTTTGATAAGAAGCCGAGAATAAATTTAGCTACTGAGAATAAATTTTGCTCTGACCCACGGGCTGATATGTTCAGCTATCTCTGGAATTATATGATTTTATAATCTCTACAAAGCCAAGGGGAAACAAGAGGCCAAAGTATCAGTGGTACGATAGCTCCAGCTCCTCACCTGTGGTTGGTAGCCAACAGTAGCCACACAGCGGTGATCCACAAAAGTGAAGATTCCCTCAATGTTGTGTCGAGAGATAAACTCTGTTGGCTGACAAACATTACTCATGTCTGTACAGTTGGGAGAACTAGTTACCTGAAAGTAAAGAGACAAAGTGATATAAAATGACACCATTCTTTACAGATGTATTTCCCACTACCTCAGGGTCATCATACACACATGAGGCTCCCAGTTTTAGGAATTTCAAAACTTTCACACTTCATACAGAAAGGAAAAAAATGACAAGAGAGGCCTTGTCCCACTACCACACATGTACTCTTTACCAACTTTGTAAAGAAAGATTAAAATTCATTTAACCCAAAGTCCAACTATCTTTAGCGAGGCTGTGTTCATCACTCAGAGTAGAAAATTAAAGTCCCAAGTAACCAAGAAACATCTATTTTGAGAAGAATCCAAATTTTGAAAATTTAAAAATTTTTAAAAAGAATCAAAATAATTCCACTTCTCTCGTTAGGTAATGATAATGATAAAATGAAAAAAAAAAACAACAACTCTCTTCTTTCGTACAGGCAAAAGAAATTAGTTGAAAATAGAAAACTCAGCATTGTAAAGCTGAATATATTTAAAAAATAAGGGGAAAAGATCTCCGTCCCTCTCTCATCCTCTTCAGCTTCTGCTCAATGTTAACTATGAATGCCTTACTCCTCCAAATACGTGGAGCTTTAGAGAGTTATTCATTTGTATTCAGAGAGTAAAAGAAAAATAACATGAACAGGTCTTGAAGGAGATTTCTTCTTCTATTACAAAGGGATAATACAGACATGGAAAAAATCACACTTGCCTGCAGTCTGCCAATGGCCACTAGGCAAAACTTGCTTCCCTGGCCAGCCTCTGGGTCATCATCTGGGAGGGAGACACCTTCAGGAAGGTGAAGTTAAAAGATTTAATAGAGATCTCAAACTCAACCGCCTTCAAAGTCAGATAGTTAAAGATTTAAAGAGGCTAGGTATAAAACAATAAAGAGTGCCAAAAAGACAAATACCATATGATCTCACCTATAAGTGGAACCTAACCAACAATACAAAGATGCAAGGAAAATAAGACCAGCAACACTGAAAGGAAAAGAAACCAACAGAGATAATAGGGAAGGAGGGAGGGGTGGGGAAAAGGAAGGGAAGGGGAAAGTCAAGGAACATATAGCAAGGACTTATGGACAAAACCAAAGGGGAAGAGCTGAGGGAGGGAGAGAGGGAGGGAGCAAGAGAAAGTGGTAGGGGGTAGGCAGAGACAAATGTATTTGAAAGAATAAAAAATTTTTTTTTTCATAAAAAAACAAAAAAAAAACAAAACTGAAGCTTGAATTACAGAACAAATGACAAAAAGAGGCATAATAATGAAAAATGCTACTGCAATCTCTATCTACATTTCCAAGGTGGAGACTATACTTGTGCAATTGAGAATTATTTAGTTTGTAGAACATACTATTTTTCTTTTAAATTTCTGCTCATATTCAGAAATGTTAAACTTTAAAATTAAGTAATAAACGGATTTTTTTCCCCTGGGGGGGGGGAAAAAAAAAGAGTGCCAAAAGATAAGGATAAAGGTATTTACAGAGACAGACAAAAATACTGATGGCTGCCAGAGGAAAGGGAATGCAGAGCCAAAAAGGTAGAGAGGGTTAGGAGGTACAAATTCCCAGTTATAAAATAAATGTCAGGAGGACATAATGCATAGCATAGGGAATATAGTCAATATTGTCATAACTTTGTATAGTGACATTGTGTTGTATACCTAAAACTAATATAATATTGTATATCAACTACATTTTTTTAAAAAAAGAATTGAAAAATATTTTAAAAATTAAAGGAAAAGAGTTGCTTAGTTAAAACTTTTTTAAGGTGCTTGAAATAAAAAAAACAAAAATTAAAAAAAGAATAAAGGTAAAACAACTAGGTAGAATTTACCATATATGCCAAGTACTGTTTTAAGTATTTATATAAATTCATGTATCTTACCCATGTTAATTGTAATAAACTCCAGAATACAGGTACTGCCCAAAATATTCTAAAAATCACATATGGAGACAGCCATTCATTTTGTAACCATATATATCACAGATAGAACGGATGTCTGGCTCAACCTGACTTTTTTTTTTTTTAAAGGATTTTATTTATTTATTTTTAGAGAGAGGGAAAAGGAGGGAGAAAGAAAGGCAGAGAAACATCAATGTCAAAGAGAATCTTCAATCGGTTGCCTCTCGCATGTCCACAACTGGGGACCTGGCCCGCAACCCAGGCATAAGCCCTAACTGGAAACCAAATCAGCAACTTTTTGGTTTACAGGCTGGGGCTCAATCCACTGAGCCACACCAGTCAGGGCCCAACTTGTGCCTCTTAAAGTAAGCAACCAACCAACCAAAAGTGAAATTAAATCAAATACCAATAGTTATTTATGTCCTTTGGAAAAAAGAGACACCAATGTTTCAAAGTTTTATGTGGAAAGGAAAGAGGTTGCATATTCTCTCTGCTCTCTGCGTAGTTATCTTCTTTTTACCAAGGAAAACAGAACTGCTTTGAGAGATACATGAAGTATGAAAGACCATGTACACCACAAATGTATGACTTATAAAGCATATAAACTAAAAAGTTCAAATGCCATTACTACTTAAAATTAGTTAATTACATTTAACTACCATTTATTGCATGCTTACCATATGCCAGGCACTTGGGCTGGGTGCTTTTCTTACATTAAATCTAATTGACACAACAACTCTATAGTAGATACATATCTCCAAATTACAGATAAGAAAATTGAGGGTTTTTTAAATAAAGGTCAAGCAATTTACCTAAGGTTATACCACTAGTAGATAACAATGCTAGAATCAAACCCAGGTTTTTCCAAATCCAAAGTTTAATCTCTTACCAAAATATACGTACTATACCACTTTGACTCTCTTCTCTTAGTTTTTGTCTCCCTACAACACCCGCTTTTGCTTCCAAATCATACTCATCCAGTAGAGAAGTAAAAAAAATTGCATAATTTGGAAATTCTGAAAAGCCGGTTTTAAATGCTGGTCCCAGCATCCCACCTTTCTCACATTGCCTGTTTAACTTCAAGTTGTAGTAAAGTTAATCTGCTCAAAGAATATTGTGCTCTGGAAGAGAATATTCCTTTTACAAGTTACTACAACCCAACCATTTCCCCCTTCTCCCTTCAAGTCTTGCTCCTACTTTAGAAAGCTTTTCCCAAATTAACTGTATTCAAGGTCAACTTTTTTTATACACAAATATTTAGAACACAGGTATTCAGTATACATTATTATGAATTTGTATGTTTAAAGAATACATTCTGTGGCACAGCCAACACTGACTCATCTTCAAGTGTGAGTAATCATCACATCAACTGGAATATAAGTCCGTAAGGGAAGGGAAGAAGTCTGCTTTTTCTTTCCTATTCTCTTACAATTGATACCAAAGTACATTTCATATACCATGTACATGGTAAATGTTAGCTAACTTTCTTGGACTCTGAGGAACCTGTTGCATCAAAAGAGAAAACATTATCCAACTTTCCTACCTGCTGGGGGCCAGGCCTTGATGTATCCTGTGCAATGGACCACCACGAAGTGAGGTTCCCCATCCTTCACTGAGCCAAGTCCATTCCTGGAAGAATTACAGGTGTGAGGAGAAAACCCTACCCAGTAACACTTAAAAGATAATGCTGACTTAGAACCTTTAGGCTCCTTGGGTGTTTCGAAAACAGGATAACTATACTTGGATCTTTCCTTCCCAAAAGTGGCTGTGATATTGTTTTCTTTTTATAATGTTTATTGATTTTAGATAGAGAGGAAGGCAGAGAAAGAGGGAGGAAAACACTGATCTGTTGCCACTTGTATGTACCCTGACCAGGGACCAAACCCGCTAGGTATGTGTCCTGAGCTGGAACTGAACCCCTAACCTTTTGGTGTGTGGAAACAATGTTCTAATCAACTAAGCCACACCAGCAAGGGCGACCACCATATTGTTGACCCTTGCCGAAGCAAAGTAACTTAAAGGTACTGAAGTAGGAAGAAAGCAGGTAAAGTAGTAAGGCAACTTCCTTCAACAGGATAATCAAAAGAAGCTTTAGAAATTCAGGGAAGCATTTTCAGAAATAAAGTAACTGGAAAGTGTGGGATGAGGGTGAGGGTTGCTGAAGAAGTACTACAGTAAGACAGCTGAAGAAGTGGTGGTCTCTACAGGTACTTGGCCATCCCTTTGGTTTTCCATTGCTTAGGATCTCACCTGCATCTGTTCCTCAGAAAGCTCAGTCTATTCATCGAAACTGGGTCCACAGAGCTGTTGCCACACCTGTTTCAATGAAGGAAGAGATTAAAAGTGATTAAGCTGCACTATCAAAGAAATTTTCAGCCTTTAACAGCCACATAGTAGGCTCTGAATACAACCAGACAGAAAAAAGAATGGTTAACAATGGTCCTAACAAGGAAGAGTAAAAAAGTCAGGGTTGGTATTTCTAAAACTTGTAACTGTCCTAGAATTTGAAGTCAAAATTTCCCACATATTTTCAAATGCGGAGATTCTCTACATCAGGGATCAGTACACTTATTCTGTAAAGGACCAGATGGTAAATATTTTCAGCTTTGTAGGCCATGTAATCTGTGTCAACTAGTCAACTCTGCCACTATAGCATGAAAGCAACTACAGACAACATGTAAACAAATGGGCATGGTGCTCTTCCAATAAAGCTTTATTTGCAAATAAAGAGTTGTAGTTTGCCGACTCTTTACCACAACCCAGTGTATTTGCTGCATTTTGTTACTATTTATCTTGCTCCTACTGTGTCTTTCCATTAGCTATGTCCACCTATTGGGACACTCTCCCTTTCTCTACTTTGCTCCTCTCATTTTTTTAAAAAAAATTATTTATCTATTTTGAGAGAGAGAGGGAGGGAGGGATAAAGACAGGGAGAGAAATATCAATGTGTGGTTGCCTCTCATGCACCCCCCACCAGGGTCCTGGCCTGCAACCTAGGTATGTGCCCTGACTGGGAATGGAACCGGCGACCCTTTGGTTCACAGACCAGTGCTCAATCCACTGAGCCACACCTGCCAGGGCTCATTTCTTTAAAATAATAGATAAAACTTACATAGAACGTGTGCCATACACTGTTCTTAGCCTCTTTATGTATGTATGTTTTACTCATTTAATCCTCATAACTTTATGAAGTTGTTACTAATATAACTTCCAGTATTAGATGATAAAGTCAAAACACAAAGTAGTCATTTATTCTGCTCAGCATCTCAGAAGACAGTAAATGGCAAATCCATTAGTCTGCATCTGAAGCTACTTTAAACCAGAGCCACAATTCAATTTTGCAACTTTCCCAGGAAACCTTTCTTAACATCCTACTCAGAAGTCAATTTCCACTATACAACCTGAAATTATTTTGTGACTTTATTTTCTATCTATGTAGAAAGTACCACCATTCTTTTCTTCAGAATCCTAAAATGTACCGTATAAAATTTATAAACACTAATTAAAAGACATAAGAAAGTCTCAAATTCCTACCAAGAAACAAAAATAAAAACTCTGAAATGATCTGAATACGTGGATGTTGTCTCATGATTACCGGGGCAAAAATACTGGTTTTGGAGTCTGACTGCTATGGACGATAATAAAATCACATGACAGACGTTATCTATCTAATCCTGGGAAGTTAATTTGTTTGAGTCTTTTTTTTAATCAGCAAAATAGTAACCATGAATTCTACCCTATAGGACAGTTGTGGGAAATGAGATGATAGAAATAATGCACCAATCATAATGTCTGGCAGAGGAGGGGTTTAGTAAGTGTTAGTTCCCTTAACAGACACTTTGTTGTATGTTACAACCCATGTGGGTCTTGAGAGTTAAAGTTAATCCAACTAGAGCTTGGATTTAAGAGTTTATCTCCTCTGACCAGAAATCAGACTCTCAGCTCTTAATTTTTCCTACGTTGAATCCTTCACAACCTTCAGTTTGACACTCACCTCATCCGGCAAATAAATGATCTCCTCGAGCCCATACACATTCTCATGGAAGACTGCTGACCTTCCTTTTTCACTGTTCCAGTCTTCAGATCAAGGATACGCCCTGAAAAAGAAGGTGAAAAGCAGCCTGGAGTGCATTCTTGTATATGAGGAAGAAGGGGAGAGACACTGAAGACAATGGTTAGTATGTAACCTATATATGACCTTCAATCTTTCGGCTTTTACCAGAACAGGCTAAGGAGGGGATGGATTTTTTCAGGCCTAAAATAACTCAATTCCCAGCAAAATATCTTACTCTCAAGTTCAAAGGCAGTACTAGAAATAACCCTGTGCAAGGGAAGGCAGGAGTGGAAAACAGCGTTGGCAAGCAAGAGGCAAAGTTTGGTCTAATTTTCTTTTTTATCTTCACCTGAGGACTTTTTTTTTTCCCATTGCTATTTAGAGAGAGAGGAAGGGAGAGCAAGAAACACCCATTCGAGAGAGAAGCATCAACTGGCTGCCTCCCATACACACTGAGACTGGGGATCATACATGTCCTACCAGGAATCAAACCCACAGCCTTTTAGTTAAGAGACAATGCTCCCACCGAGCCACCCAGACCAGGGCTAATTATTTTTATATGTATGTGGGCACACACAAATGCACACATACAGAGTTAATGTCACTGGTTTAAAAATAATTTTATAAGCAATAGAAATATGGATCTATCCCAAGCCAAAATTGTTCCTCCCTTTAAGATATACAAACCAATGGCAACTTTTAGAAAAAAAGAACTAGAAAAATGAAATCCATTAAAAATATAAGAGGGGGAAACCAAATAGCAACATTAGCATGACCACAATGGTCTTATTTTAATTACTAGTTTTGATCTGCTTCCACTTTATTTTAATTACTAGTTTTGATCTGCTTCCACTTTAAAATTTTTCCAAAGTTGCTTAGAAGCAGATGTGGCTTGTTTCCTTTAGCAAAACTCTGGCAAAAGGACTGAATAGCATTAAAATGTGTGTGGGGGGAGGGGGATAACAAAAGCCAAAAAAGACAGAAAAATAGTACAAATACAAAAAAACACCTTATATACTGACTGATAACTCCCCCTCTAAAATAAAAATCTATTATCATAGAACCTAATACAAAGCCAAACACAACGGAGTAGAAAAAAATACCAGGTAACTACCCAAACAAATGGAACAGAAACATGGACAACATAATTCTTTCAGAACACGAAAATGTTTATTGTAAGTTTTGTTTTTACTGTTTTATTTACATTAATATTAACATTAAACTAAACTTTTAATGAGCACTGTCACTAATTAAACAGTTTCTAACGATAAGCTAGCTACAAAGTATATTTTCTGCATGTGAATAAAAAGAACTGATTATATTCATTAAAGAAGGAAATTCTAGAAGCCTTGCCAAATTCAATTTAAAAGCTAGAACACTTCTATCTCAGAAAAAAAGAGAAAGACTTCCATCCACGTATCTCATACCTGTCAGGGTGTTTTCTGAAGTGGAAAGCTGCTCACGAAGTTTGTCCACATCGTCTGGGTGCACCTGATCGTAGAGTGTGCTACCAAACCATTCAGACTGTGGCTGGTTCAGAACAGGGGTCACTGAGTCAGAGACATATACCACCCGGCCTGACTCACATGAGACAATAAACAGAAAGCCATCTGCTGCCTCCAAGATCAAGTGTTTCAGCTCCTGTCCAAAGAAAAGAAATAAAAGTTAATACTGAACTCTGAAAAAACAGGTATTGTTATTCATGGGAAGAAGTAAGACACTTACAACCATAAGTATCTGTCCATAAGCAACTGCTGGCTCCTACCTGATCCACAGCCACAGCTTTGCACCCTAAGTGTAATTTTCCTTCACTGACATATTTTTTTCCAATAGATATTTCTTCAGTGTGTCTATGTCATTATCCAACCTTATCCTCTTTACCTAAGGACTCAAGACAGGGAATAAAATGACTTACCAATAATAATAACTGAGTTCTTTATCACACACTGGTCTCTTTTTACAATCTTCCTCTACAAATATTCCGGTTCTCTCTCTTGCACCTCAGATCTAAAAATATGATCAGCTTTTCTTAATTCTACCCAAATCTTTCCTCAACTCTTTCCAACTCATCTCTCTTTTTCAGTGCCAAGATTGTGTACTAAGAATAACATTATACTCACTGGCCCTAGTCTCTTATTTTTCACTTCTCAGTCCCACTGCAATCTTCACTTTAAACCATAGCATTCATGTTTTTTTAAGAGGTTACTAACTGCCAAGTCAAACTCTCCCCAACTGCCAATTCAAGTCCCGTTTCCTGGCTCTTTGTTATTTTATTCCATCTCTCTGCATAATCTGACAGTGTTGTCCATTCTATCTTTTAAATTTTATTTTCCTCTAACTTCTATGACATCATGCTCCAACCTTTGCTTCCTTTCTAAATGTCCTTTCTCTGCTTCAGGCTCCCTTTCCTTTCTTTAAGTGTTAAGTACAGGAATTTCAAATGTTCTATCTTAAATTCTCTTTTCTATACCATAATCTTTCCCTGAGAAATTACATCCACTCCTCCCTGCTACGTAATGATATCCAAGTCTGCATCTCTAAACTTGCCTAATTTTTTTCTTGAACTTTAAACAGACCTAAATTTCAAGTATCTGTTAAACATTTCCTAATAGATATTCTACCAGCAACTCAATTTCAACATCTCAAAACCTGTCATTACTTCCCCTTCCAAAAAACAATCCTTTGTGCTCTTCTAGCATTCCTTCTTAACAGTACCTCTTTTATCTCAGGTTACATGTCTCAAAAATCTGTCTTGTCTCCCTCATGAGTGTAATAACTCAGTTTTATCAATTCTATTTTCCAACACTGCATCATTGCTTTGGTCATCTTATACCAATCCATTCTTAAAGTGCTAGCACATCTACTAATATAGTTTTTTTTTAAATTTTTATTTATTGGTTTGAGAGAGAGAAACATCAGTTTCACTCATTTATGCATTCACTGGTTGATTCTTCTATGTGCCCTGATTTGGAAGCAGCGCGGGGGGAGTTGATCCTGCAACCTTGGTATACCAGGATGATGCTCTAATCAACTAAGCTACCCAGTCAGAGCTTCTACTAATATCTTCTTGATGGTTCCCCACTGTCTAAGAATTAAAATCTTAATTCTTTAACCTATGCCTAAATAGATATTCCATCTTCAGGTCCCAGCCTACCTTCCTACTATCATTTCCCAAGGCATACTAAACTGTATTTCTTTGAATAATCCAATCACTCTCACTACATTTTGTTCTCATATTGTTCAAGTTATTCCCAAAATTTATAACACTGTTCCCCTATTCTTTGTTTTTCATATTTGCACTTCTACAGGACTTATTACTGTACCTTTATTACATAGCTGATTCTGTGTTTATCTTACAATTTATTTATTTACATGTGTGTTTCCATCAGCAACCATCTCTTATCACTCTTTATATTTCTCACAGCACAAGCATCTGGTTAGCTCACAAGACGTGTATAACTAAAGTTTGTTGAGCCAGTATCTGTATGAGCACTGTTAAAACAAACTGATTTAACTATTTCAATGTTCATATACATAAAATCTGTGTTATACGTGCTTTCATATTAATCATCCTATTTGGAAAAGTCTTCTCACTGTTTTCTTTCAAATCATTTTCTTTTCCTTCCTTTTAATCCTTTGACCAAAAGAGTGGCTTTATAGGTGATTTTTTTTTCTTATACTTCCTGGATTTTCCAAATTTTTCTTTTCCTTCCTTTTAATCCTTTGACCAAAAGAGTGGCTTTATAGGTGATTTTTTTTTCTTATACTTCCTGGATTTTCCAAATTTTTCTGCAATAACCCTGTGCAATTTTTAAAATAGAAACAGAATATGGCTTCCTTACTCTTGGAAGTCTTGGCTGACCATCCTCACTCAGACCTCGTCATTCCATTCACTTTAGCCATCCCTCCTGTATATATATATATATGTATATATATATATATATACATATATATATATATACTGTAACTAGTCCCATATAAATTGTTTTTTTAAAAAAGGTCTTTCTTCTCTGTATGCATTTTCCTATTGTTTTTCAATTATGTATGTATCCTGCCACTCACATATTCATATTCAAACTGAGTTCATGAAAGTCTGGAAATGTTTTTGTCTTCTTGATTCTTTTCATGATACATCATTACACAACAACACATTACTAAAAGCAATGATGACTTCAGATGCCTTGTATCACTAAAACTAGAAGCTGCTTCAGGAAGAAATAAATTTATTCCATCTTCTATAATACTATCGCCAAGGAAGAGGACTGGTTCCCTGGACATAGTCATCTATTCTCCCTGTAACTCCACTGTTCTTCTTCTACCTTATATGCTGTAGTCATGAGTGAAGTTCTAAAATACTTATAAGTTTGCTAAATAGTTTTCACCAGTCTTCTCACTGTTCCAATGCTAATAAATGTTATAGCCAAGGATCAAAACTCAATTTTCCCATGGTCTGAATTTTTCCTTAAGATCTGAATTCTTGTCTTTTAAACAATCTACAGATTCAGCTCTGCTATGACTCCCAATATTCAGGATTATAGTCACCTACTACAAAAAGATAACAACTTTCAACAGATTCTAGACTCTCTCAGAGTTGTACATCCCAGAGACCTGATCAGTGAGGAAAGACGGTTTGTAGGTGCCATCAGTGGATGTGTTGCCAGTTCCTCGCAAGGACTTCATGTGAGAAACTGCCATGCGTAAGATGGTTAGCTTGTCTGGTTTTCGAGCCAGGGCACTACAGGTGGGTACCATGTCTGACAATTCTGTGATGTAGGCTGTCATCTTGTTCCGTCGCCGTCGTTCAATTTCACTATGATTTTCCCTGCATAGACAGAGAGGACAAGTCCCATCCAGGTGGTCACATATGAACATTTGGGAGCACGGAGAGTGATATGGATACCAAGTGCGCTGCTGAAGAAATATGGTATTTGGATTTAAGACTGCTTAAGTCTCAGAAGTTAGAGTAGGGTTTGCCAACATTCTCATGCAGAGCAAGCATGGAATAGAAACTAACAAGGCAGACAGAATAAGCAGATACCAGCAGTTCTAGCTCCTGAAAACTTTACCTTCTATGTAAACTACCACTCCCTCAGAACAAAGAATGTTTTTAAGAAATGATTGATTTTCTGATTTTAGTCACTTAAGTTCCTGAGAGATAAATAATCTGAGCTTGGCTGACTCCATGTTTACTAATTCTATTTAAAGGTTGAAAACATAAAATGACCAATTTTTTTCAACACAAGTATGTTGTTCTACCACTGATACAAGAATTGGTAATATAGTACAGATATTGTTGATCTATAAAATATTGTTTGTTCTAAGCTCCCCACTTATTCTCAACACTAGACAACAGACCTAAAAGATTCTGAGGTTTTATTTGTTCCTCTAATGCAGGAAGTCCTACTTTCTTTATCTTGGTGTGGTGTCAGAGCACTGAGCTCAAGAGACTGTAAGATAACATCTACTAGAGGCCCTTCATGGGGTCCCCAGTCTGGGATAAAATGAATTGGAGAGTAGGAGTGGAGTAGGGAGGAGGATGAAGAGACCTGAAAATAAACATTTTGTATTTCATCAGAGTAAGTAGATCACACCTCCAATACTGACATCCTCAAAATCAAGACAGAATAATATCATTGTTCAAAATAGTAATCCAGTACTTTCACATTGGGTTTTTGAAAAGCTCAATAGTTCCTCAGTGTCTTCCACTGAGATCCCTCAAAGAGAGAACTAAAAAGCATGCTTCATTTCTGCTACCTGGGCAACATTACTGTATCTTTTTATTTACTTCTATTACATTGTAAGTGTTCTATCTAAACAAAAGTTCTTTGTCAAAACAAAAAGAAAAATAAAACTAACCTAACATAAATCTCTTTTTTATGAGAAGAGCAAACTAAGGTCAAGTAATTTGACTCTTCCAAGGGCTGCCTTCATACGCAGTTAACGCAATGCTCCTCCCACCATACCATGCCAAATCAGTTTTCCAGAGGGTGAAAGAGTCAGTGGGAGTTGAAATGGCAGCAAAATAGGCTTGTGACCCAGCTGAAAGAGGTAATGACAGATAAAGAGGGGTTGAGGGGTAGTAAAAATAGATGTTGATATCAATGAGCTATCTCCTACTGTGTCATCCCAAATCAGAGACCAGAAAACAGAAAAGTAGAGAAAAGGTCTCATCACAGAGGTCCATATATAATTATTTTGTCTAAGAAACATAAAATTCGGCTCTCAAACTTAAAGCACTTATCTTCCTAGTAACTGACAGATTTCTGACACTAAAGTCCAGAAGGCTGATCTTTTAAATAGCCATATCAAGGTTGCTGAAACCAGAAAAGATTCAATCATCAAAACACCAGTACTGCTGTGACATAGTAATCTAGGCTGTGAGTCTACACAGGAAAATAAGGATGAGCTTTCTAGAGCGGTATGATATAAAGGATGAGGCTTAAAGGTCGTGAACTAATTACAAACACAGGCATATTTATTAATTTTTCTGATAAAAGAGTACTTCCCTGTTAAAGCACCAATTGGCATAGCTGCATTGTTCCTAAATGCTTTTTATTCTGTGAAGCTTAGTAGTGAGATAAAGAGGGAAAGAGAAAACTATACAACTAACTTTTAAAATTCCTAAGTAAAATTTCCTCAACTCACCATTCACTTTCTGATAGGGGAAGCCAAAATTCCTATTACACACAAACTTCTAAAAAATCTTGTCCCCTCTTGCCACAGACAAGGAAAAACACAAAGAGAACGGGGAATAAAAGAGCAGAGTAAGAAAAAGGAAAGAAAAAGCAGCATTATCTGCTTTATCATGCTAAAAGATACTATTCTCCTACCTGGCGAGTCTCTCTTTATCCGCAGAGCTCTGCTCATCATCCGACCTAAAAATAGAATTAATGAACTAAGCTAAAATTTAAATAAAAAGAAAAAAGGAAAGAAGTGAAGAAGGTAGTAAGAGAGGAAGGGAGGGAGAAAGCGGGGGAAGATAGGAAAGGAAATAGAACAAAACAGATTCAAAGAACAGAAGAAAAATGGAAATATGGACAGGAACCTTGCCTGTAACTCTACAAAAACACCTGTTCCGATAAAGAAAAAGTAACATACAAGACAAAGGTCAACACAAAAGAAAGGCCAATATTTATTGTAAATTAACATACTCCAGACACAAAAAGCATTTTGCCAGTCAGTCTCTATAACAACGAAGGATATACAGCTTGAACAAGATCACTCTCAAATACTGTTCCCAACTGTAATGAAAATAATATCCAAATAATCAAAGAGGAAATCATGATAAAAATGTAAAACAAGTGATCACAAATACAATCTCTCTATAACACACAGGCATGCATACATGTATTCACAGAGTAACCGACCAGGTTTTACTGGAAAATTACATAGGTGAAACTAAGACCTAGGTTTCTGGCATTTCTTCTATCATTGATTCGGTCCTAAAGTAGTATCCAGTACCAACTCTCCCTCCCCTGGAGGGGGCTACAAAGGACTGCCACTAAGTTTCTCTGGAAAATTGAAATACTATAAGGACTGGTGGCAACTGAAGAAACACCAAGGTGTTGGTCGGCCAGTGTATCATTAATCAATTCCATTTTAAATATATACAAGGTCTGTCTGGAAAAAGTTCAGCCATTGTTACTTTAATGAGAACAGTTTGCGCGACATCAATGTAACCTTGCGGCCAGGGAGAATGGACTGGAACGCGCATGCGTGAACAATGATGACTTCACTGTACTGGTTAGTAGACACCCTTGAGTGAACATGTGTGCTGTGTGGCCATAGCATTCAAAATGACCAAGCGAGTAGGGCAATGAATCTGCATCAAGTTTTGCGTTAAGCTTGAACATTCCTCCATGGAAACTCTTTGGATGATTCAGAAGGCCACAACTACGGGCAGCTGGTGATTGGCAGCTTCATGACGACAGTGCGCCCTCTCATTCATCACGTCTCGTGCAGACTTTTTGGCGAAACATCAAATCGCCCAAGTGACTCAGCTCCCCTACAGCCCAGGTTTGATGCCCTGTGACTTTTGGCTTTCCCCAAAACTAAAATCACATTTGAAAGGGAAGAGATTTCAGACCATCGATGAGATTCAGAAAATAGAGCAGGGCAGCTGATGGCGATTGGGAGAACTGTGTGAGGCCCTAAAGTGCCTACTTTGAAGGGGACTGAGGTGTCACTGTCCTATGTACAGCGCTTCTTGTATCTTGTATCTTCTTCAATAAATGTCTTTTTCTATTACATGGCTGGACACCTTCTGGACAGACCTCATATATATAAAAATAGATTAAGAAACCTCAAAAAAAAAGTCTAAATAAAATATGACCTATTAACAGGCTATCAAAATGACAAGCACAATGATTTTATCAGGATATGACAAAATTTCTATAAAACAGCTTGCAGATAAAAAGAACCCAAAATAATGTAGTAACTATGAGAACTTTTATGTATGTAAAAATTTACATATACTATGAGCAGAGAGAGAACTGAGTGATATTACATAGCTTAGAGTGTCATGTTTATTGGGTTATTATAGTTCCTTAATAAACTATAAATCACTTTTTTTAAAGTTGAGGAAATTTATGCACTTTTAGCTTTTGAAGACCCTCTACTGAATTCCCAAGGAAGATGTGTGAGGTGAACTAGTTTAACAAATCTTATCTTAAAGGAATAAGTTATGTTGTTTCAAAGAAAGTTAATGTATCTAAAATTCCTATTACTACTGCCTCCTACTACTACAGATCCATAATCCCTTATCCACTCTAATATTTCTGAATGAAATATAAAAATGTTCACTTTAAGCAAGGCAAATAGATTAAAATACAGGTCATGTTTTGATAGCTTTTTGAATTTCAATCAAGACAATGTGAATCCATACCACCACTGCTATTTGGTGACCTGACTTTCTAATGAAGCTTGACAAACTATTCCCCAAATATCTATGATTAGTTTCTCATTTTAGAGATGATTCACATCCTAAAGTGTCTAAAAGTATTATTTCGATAACAAATTCTTCAAAAGCCTCTTAAATTCATTCCTCTCCTATTGCCATTGCCACCACTCTACCCATGGCTCTCATGATTATTATTTCAATAGCCTCCTTGCTACCTCCCTGGCTTTAGTGCTTCTATCAATCCTATATACTGCTACTACAGAAAAATCCCATATGCATTTTGAATATTATCCTCTTATTCAAAGCCGGTGATGGCATCTCACTGCTTCAGAGAAGTTTTAAACTACTCTAACTGATATTTCTTAGCCTTCCACATCAGTGGTTCTCAAGGTACAATCCCTAGACCAGCAGCATCAGCAATAAATAAGTATTAAATGCAAATTTATGCACTGGATTTTAATTATTCATTTTTCTGAGGTAGCTGTAGACTGAATTTTTAAAAAATAATTTACTACTTAATAATATACAGGATAAACTTTCTAAAAATAAAACCAATATCTGAGTTGAAAGGATTTACTGTTTAATAAAAAGTAAAGTATTTTCCATCTTGACGGATAATTTAAACAAATTTATTTCGATCAAAAGTCATCTCCACAAAAACTGTTTCTATGTTGTCATTTTTAGAAGAATAAAATCATTTTATTTTGTAGATCTATTTCATAATAAATTCACAGAAGAAATGTGTATCGTTTGTGTTTCTGTGGACACCCAGCAATCACAATGCATAGCTATCAATTATATACATTAAAAAAAACTCTGTGTGAAACATATCAATAGTTCAAAGCCATGTTACCTGAACAACAATGTTAACTATTGTAATACTAAGCTCGCCAGCTTTCAGACCAGAAAAGAGACTGGACAGATAAATTATCTCTCACTGAAATAAAATTAAAACTCAGTATGCTTGAATTGCCTGGTCCTAAAACATGGAACAGGATGTTCTACATTACCTGGCAAACCGCTCCTTATCATTAGACATCTGATCATCATCACACCTGAAGGAGAAAAAAAGCAAAGCATTATGTTTGTTATATCCATTTCACTCTGAAGTGAAAACTAGAAAGGGGTAAAAATATTGAACAGAAAAGCATCATAAATCCATAGAGATAACAACAGTATTCCACAGAACTTTAAAAATCCATTACAAGATCAAGTTTCTGATGTCTCCTTTACTCTTACTTTATCAGACACCTCCCCCCCACCCAAAAAAAAAAACAACCTGATGATCTTATGAAGGCACAGCTGTCAGCCCCACTCCAAGGTTTGGGATAGCTGTTTTTTTTTTTTAAATTATGGCAAAGAACATAAAACTTACCATCTTAACCATTTTTAAGTGTACAGTTTAGTAGTGCTAACTATATTCACACTGCTGTGCAAAAGATCTCCGGAACTTTCTCATCTTTATTTGAAACTATACCCACTGAGCACTATCTATCCATTCCAATCCCACACCACCACCTGCTCCTAACAACCATCATTTGACTTTCTGCTTTGCCAATTCTGACTGTGTTAGCTACCTTATAAAAGTAGAATCTTACAGTACAGCTGACCCTTGAACAACATAGGTTTGAACTGTGTGCATCCATGTATACACAGTTAAGAGGATCCATGCAGTTCAAACCTGTGTTGCTCAAGAGTCATCTCTTATTGGCGATCCACAGCTAAGAATCCACAGCTAGGAATCCACACGTGGAGAAGTCAGACGTACTCAAATTTTTGATTGTGCCAACAGACAGCGCCCTTAACCTCTGGATTTCCTTCTTTTTTAAGGCTGAATAATAGTCCTTCATTATGTGGGATGTATATATCACATTTCTTTACCTAGTAATCTGTCAATGGATATATGGGTTGCTTTCCACCTCTTGGCTATTGGGGAAAATGGAGCAAATAACAACAGTATGCAAATACCTCTCCAAGACCCTGCTTTCAATTCTTTTGAATGTATAACCAGAAGTGGGACTGTTAGATCATTTGGTAAGTCTGTTTTTAATTTTTTGAAGAAACTCCACACTGTTTTCCATAGTGGTTGCAGCAGTGTACATTCCCACTAACAGTTGCAGAAGAGTTTCAATTCCCCCCACATCCTTCCCAACATTTGTTATTACTATTATTTTTTTATGGTGGCCATCCTAAGGGGCGCAAGGTGATATCTCATAGTTTCAATTTGCGTTTCTCCCATTAGTGGTATCAAACAGCTTTTCATTTGCTTTTTGGCCATTTGTATATCTTCTTCGTAGAAATGTCCATTCAAGTCCTTTGCCCATTTTTTACTTGTTTATTTTGTTGTTGTGCCATCATAGGAGTTCTTCACATAGTATTATCAAGGTTATATCTACTTGCAGAGTAACATCTACTTGACAAATAAAGGATCCCTATTTTTCTTAAGTATATTTTATTGATTACGCTATTATAGTTGTCCCACTTTTTTCCTCCCTTTTATCCCCCCCTGCCCTGTACCCACTTCCCTCCAGCATTCCCCCCCACTACCCTTAGCTCATGTCCATGGGTTATACATAAGTTCTTTGGCTTCTCCATTTCTTACACTATTCTTAACTTTCCCCTGTCTATTTTGTACATACCAATCATGCTTCTTATACTCCCTGTACCTTTTCCTTTCTCCCCCCTCCCCACTGATAACCCTCCATGTGATCTCCATGTCTGTGACTCTGTTCCTGTTCTAGTTGTTTACTTAGTTTGTTTTGGGGTGTTTTTTAGGTTCAGTTGTTGATAGTTATGAGTTTGTTGTCATTTAAGTGTTCATACTTTTGTTCTTCTTTTTCTTAGGTAAGTCCCTTTAACATTTCATATAATAAGGGCTTGGTGATGATGAACCCTAAAGGAGCCCTGTTTTTTAAAGAACTATTTTATTATGTAAGTGCCCAGATTTGATTTACTTAGTAGTTTATTAACTAAGTTTTAAAAGGTAATATATTTTGTTACAAAATTTTTAAATGGTTCAAAGTTACATGTAATGAAAATGCATCTTTCACTTCAGACCTTCAGAACTCTTCCCCTTAGACAACTATAGTTTCCAGTTTATTATCTTTCCAGAAATATTCATGTGTTTAAATGTGTGTGTGCATACACATGCATTCATAATATCCTTAGTTTTTTACACAAACAATGCTCATATTGTAAATTGTCTGCCACTGTTTAGTTTTATAATGCTTAGTTCTGTCAGTGACTTTTTTTTTTTAATGTTTAAAGTTAAGGCTTGTATTGCGAGCTACCCACTAGTTGCTGAATCTTTCAGAGAGAGAAAGAGAGAGAGAGAGATTTGCAACACATTTAAAAAAGGGTTAATAGTTTTTTGGGATTTTTTTAGGGAAAAAATTCTACAAACATTGAATCAAAAAATGGATAAAGAATATCAAAAAGTCATTTAAAGTTTTTTAAAAATAATAGAAATAGGCAAGAAATATATAAAAACAGGTTGTTTAAACAAATTATAAAGTAACAATTAAAATAACATCATTCTCACAATCAGATTAATAAATATTAAAAATATTGGTAATATCAAGTATTGGTGACTGTGAAAGGAACTGGCTATTCATAGACTCTTTTTCTTCATCTTCTTAAAGTAGTTCCTTTAGCATATCTTGCAATTCTGGTTTGGTGGAGGTGTATTCTTTTAGCTGTCTTTTTTCTGGGAAACTCCTTATTTTGCCTTCCATTTTAATTGAGAACCTTGCTGGGTAGAGCAAGCCTTTCTTAGAACCTTGGTTGCAAGCCTTTGCTTTTCATTACTTGGAATATTTCTTGCCATTCCCTTCTGGCTTGCAGTGTTTCTGTTGAGAAGTCAGCTGCTAGCTGTCCTGGGGCTCCCTTATATGTTACTACCTCTTTCTCCCTTGCTGCCTTTGCATTCTGTTTGTCTTTCATATTTGCCATTTTAATGATGATGATGAGTGGGCCTCATTGGGTTCTTCTTGACTGGGAGCCTCTGTGCTTCCTGGACTTTTTCCCTCTTCAAACTAGGGAAGTTTTCCATCATTACTTTTTCAAACAGGTTCTCTATCCCTTCCTCCTCCACACTTCTTCTTCTGGTAGCCCTATTACATGGATATTATTACATTTCAGGTTGCCCTGCATTTCCCTAAATGCCTCTTCATTCTTCTTGAGTCTTTTTTCATTTTCTTGCTCTTTCTGAGAGCTTTTTTCTACCTTATCCTCGAGCTTGCTGATTCAATCCTCTGCTTCATCTAGCCTGCTTTTAATTCCTTCTACTGTGTTCTTCAATTCAGAAATAGTATTCATTTCCTCTTGTCTCATTGATAGTTCCTATATCCTTTTTCATGCTAATATAATTTGCTGTAAGTCCCTCATAGTCTCCCTATAGTTTTTTGTAATTCTGTCTGAGCTCACTGAGCTCATTGAGCTTCCTTAGAACCACTGTTTTGAATTCAATATCTGATAGTTTACTTGCCTCTATTTCATTTAGTTCTCTTTCTGGGGATTCCTCCTTTCCCTTCGACTGGAGGGTGTTTCTTTGTCTTCCCATTATTTGTGAGACTCTTCTTTCTTGCTTCTGCTCCTTAAATTGATCTGTCTTGATTTCCTGACTTTGTGGTGTGAACTTCTATGGTAGGAGACCACTGTTTTTTCTTTCTGGATCTGCCTCTGATCCCCTTCAGATATTCTTAAAAATAATAGCCATGACTTGGCCACCATAAAGAATTATTTGCAAAATATTGGAGAAAATAATTCTACAGCTCTTGAGATAATGAGTTATCAGTAACTTTTAATTTCTGGGGAAGACAGACTTTTATCAAACTGTTTTACTGGGAATCCTCCAATTGTAAATCCTAAATTATAATGGTAGACACTCATATTAGAATTGTGTTGTGTATATGAATGAGATAGAGGATAACAACAAGTCTTATTTATACCTATCAATTATCTCTAGCCTTAAGTCATTGCCTTTATTTCCACAACATCTGGTAGTCATGGGTTTCAGCTGTGTGGGTCAACTTATATGTGGATTTTTTTCAATATACAGTTGGCTTTCCATATCCCTAGGTCTCACATCCGCGGATTCAAACAACCATGGATTGAAACGGTATTTTAGATCTGCAGTTTGGAGTCCACGGATGTGAAAGACTGAGAATATGCATTGCTCTATGCCATTTTATGTAAGAAACTCATAGTATCCATGAATTTAGGAATCCATAGAGAAGTCCTAGAATCAATCCCCTGTGGATACTGAGAGATGAATCAAGTTTTGGGAGAGTAGAAGTTATTTGAGGGCCATGGCTGTGGCTCAGTTAGTTGGAGCACCATTCTGTACACCAAAAAGTTGTGAGTTCGATTCCCAGTCAGGGCACATTCCTAGACTGCAGGTTCAATTCCTCGTCCAGGCATATAGAAGGCAATGGATCGATGTTTCTCTCCCACATCTCTCTCTCTCTTTCTCTCTCAAATCAATAAACACCTCCTCAGGTGAGGATTAAAAAAGAAGTCATGGATTTTCAACTGCATGGGGGTCACTGTCTCTAATTCCTATGTTGTTCCAAGGGTCAACTGCATATGCAAGTGTAGTAAGGTTCATTTGTGCCCTAGCTGGTGTGGCTCAGTTGGCTGAACACTGGCCTGCAAACAGAAAGATTGTAGGTTGGATTCCCAGTCAGGGCACATGCTCGGGTTGTGGCCAGGTCCCTGGTTGGGGGTGTGCAAGAAGCAACTGATCAATGTTTCTTTCACAACATCGATGTTTCTCTCCTTCCCTTCCCCTCTCTCTAGAAATAAATAAAATCTTTTATAAATAAATAAAATAAAAAGGTTCATTTGTCCTTTCCCCAGCCATTTAAAAAAACAAAAACAAAAACAAAAACCTGTCGCAATTCAGCTTACCAAGTGGGTAAGTATGCCTGAGACAGGCATTGCAAAATTTATTTGACCATTGATACATTTTTTAACAATTGGAATTTTCTATTCTGGTCTTGAGTGAAAGCCTTATTTGCACTGTATCTGTAAATCAACATTAAATCTTTTTGGTGCATGCCACTTTGTTTTTTTAATACTCACCTGAGAATACATGTATTGATTTTAGAGAGAGGGGAAGGCAGAGAGAGAAACATAGATGTAAGAGAGAAACACCAATCACTTGCTTTCTGTATGCTACTTGACCAAGGATCACACTGTCAACTTAGGTATGTGCCCTGACTGGGAATCCAACCCACAACGTCTAACAAAATAGGCTACCTGGCCAGGGCTCGTACATGCTACTTTTGAAAGTTTTAACTTATTATGTCCTTTATTCATATTTTGTTATATTCTCCAGACAACATCTATTAAAATAATTTTTAAGAATGTCAAGGCTTTGAAACTCTACCCAAAATGTCAGAATTACTAGTATCTAGAATAGTGCTTCTCAAACTTGAATGCATGTACATACAGGGGTGGGTAAAAGCAGGTTTACAGATGTGAGTATGTGGAACACAGATTCTTACATTATTTATTAATTATTGTATTATTTTTCATTATTATTAACCTACTTTTGCCCACTCCTGTATTTTCAACTTTGGAAAGAAAAAAAGGCAGATTACAGTCAAGGGTACCATCATTTCTTTAACTTTTATTGCATTCCTTACTTAAAAACAAAGCCAAGTAATGGGTCTCTGCAAGAACAAATATTTCTCCTCTCCAAAGGAACTCTGTCGACATACTGAAAAGTTCATTTTCTGTGCTCCGAAAGAGTCATTACTATAAATATAAGAGCCAAAAAAAAAAAAAAAAAAGAGTCAAAAATATAAATTTCAACTCCTGCGCTGCAGGAGAAGTCAATGGGTATCAGAAGATGACCCACCAATGAATTACACTTCCCAGTATCTATTCCCTTGTGTAGGCCTCCACCCACATGGACTGAGACAGACATATGACTTGCTTTGGCCGCTGGAACATCAGCATATAGTCAATATAGAGCAGAGACTTGATAGGCATTTACTTATCATAAGGTATAATAAATCCTACAATCAAAAGAATAAGAATTTACCCTTTGGATTGTAGCCATCACCATGTAAAGAAACTCAACCTGACCTCTTATACTCCTCAAGGATAAAAAAACCCACAGAGATATCCAGCCATGTCAGCTGAGTCTAGTTGCCAGCTGACCAGCTAGATGAAGAGTCTTATAAGTAAGTCTAGGAAACATCAGCAGAATAACTACCCACCCAGCAAATCTACAGAATTCTGAGAAATAAGAAATTGTTGTTGTTAAGCCATACACACAGCAATAGATAACTGACACGGATGGTCTTATAAATTCTCTGCCCTCCCCTCAAAGAGCTCCTTCCTCTCCCAACTATTAACAGAATGTTTGAAAATTGTATGGGGTACAATATAATAGGAAATTTTAGTTTTAGGATGAAGCATTCCCTTAGATCTACAGGTGAAAACATTACAAGTAGACATATAAAGATCATAAACTAATTTTTAATATCAGAAATCTATAGTTTTTCAAAATCTTACCTCAAAAATTTACTGTTCCCTTCACCATCGTCATCAAAATCCAACCTGGGGAAAGCCAACAATAAACAGTGTAAGCCTATTGATAATACAGAACATTAAGAAATTAAAATTTGTCAACCCATAAGCTACTTGAACACCCACCCAAAGGAAAAAGGAAAGAGGAAGTAGACAGAAGTCAAACAGAGCTATGGTTTACCTCTTCCACGTTGCACTAAAGTGAACAAGAAATTGGGCAATCAAAAAGAGTACCTACTGCTACCTGACATTTATTTTCCCAGTGTAGCAGTCAACCTTTGCCAAAGTTTTACATCAGAGTACAACCTCTACAAAAGGAATCCACTAAAAAAATAAATTAATATGAATAATTCACTTCCATTTTTCTTTTCTATAATCTACTCTAGGCTGTGTTACCAGCTTTCTGAAACATCTTTCAAAACAGTGATATTTACATGAGGGTGATTAAGACCTCAGAAAGTTGTTAAATACTGGCTTTTCCTTTTGTTTTTCTACTAAACATATAACATACGTTAACTCAAGACATTCTGCTTAGATGAGGTGAAAACAGGAGATTTGCCTTCAAAGGACTTTTTGTATATACAAATACAAATATAAAACAAGTGAGAATGGGAAAGTGCTGTGTGAGGAGCATAATCAATATGCTATAGCTGTTCCATGAAAGCAGAGGTGACTTTCATTTCAGGGAATCAGGGAAGATTATAAGTAACAAGGTAAACCAATTTCCCATTAACCTCTGTACTCTACTAAACTTAAACATTACTCACATTACCACCTTAACACAGTGATCTCATCGCATCTATACAAGTGTGACAACCTGGTATTATGGAACAATATATGAGGTCTTTCCAGAAGGTATCCAGCCATGTAACATGAAAAACAGAGACACTTATTGAGGAAGATACAAGATACAAGAAGCGCTGTACATAGGACAGTGACGCCTCAGTCCCCTTCAAAGTAGGCACTTTAGGGCATCACACAGTTCTCCCAATCGCCATCAGCTGCCCTGCTCTATTTTCTGAATCTCATCGATGGTCTGAAATCTCTTCCCTTTCAAATGTGATTTTAGTTTTGGGGAAAGCCAAAAGTCACAGGGCATCAAACCTGGGCTGTAGGGGAGCTGAGTCACTTGGGCGATTTGATGTTTCGCCAAAAAGTCTGCACGAGACGTGATGAATGAGAGGGCGCACTGTCGTCATGAAGCTGCCAATCACCAGCTGCCCGTAGTTGTGGCCTTCTGAATCATCCAAAGAGTTTCCATGGAGGAATGTTCAAGCTTAACGCAAAACTTGATGCAGATTCATTGCCCTACTCGCTTGGTCATTTTGAATGCTATGGCCACACAGCACACACGTTCACTCAAGCGCGTCTACCACCCCCCCGCTGACTAGTACAGTGAAGTCGTCATTGTTCATGCATGCGCGTTCCAGGTTACACTGATGTCTCGCAAACTGTTCTCATTAAAGTAACAATGGCTGAACCTTTTCCAGACAGACCTCGTATAATAAACTTTCTTTTCATATTGTCCCATATTCTATGTATATACAATTTTTAATAATTACATAAAGGGATTACTTAATTCCTATTTTGGGACATTAAAGTTATCTTGAAGATTTTGCTATTATAAGTAATGCTCAATGAATATCTTTGTACATATTTTTTTTCTCTATTCCAAGTTAGGATAGATTCTTAGAAATGTAGTTATTGGGTAGATTTTAACAGGTGTTCAGGGCCTACAGGGTGGAAGAGGAACAAACACTTTCAGGACTGATACTACATACATATACTTGTATAGCCATTACCCTGTTTAAGCGAGTGGGTTCCAAAGCTAATCTCCCAAGGTTCATATCACAGATCTTCCATTTACTTTAGAACCCTGAGTAAGCTTTATTCATCCTATGTCTCAGAAAATAAGTTAAATACGTAAAGCCCTTGGAGACACAGCAAGTTTTAATATGTTACTCATGTTACCATCTTCACCCAGGAATCACTCTTGCATTACTATTGATGGGATAAAACTTAAAAGACTAGCTATAATATTAACTACACAATTTTTAAAAAGAAAAGAAAGAAAAAGAAAGGAAAGTTTAATACCAAAAAATGGATTAAAATAGTGCCCATGCTTCCAGGCCAGTCCAAATCAATCTCCTTTCTAAAGTCTTTCCCAATCTTTACCAACCAACTGTATTATTCCCATACTGTGAAACTCACAGCACTGTATTTGTTCCTTTCTTAGGAAACTTGGCATAGTCTATCTTGTATTATAGTTACGTTTGTAATGATGATCCCTGTCAGAAGACAAGCAAGTTAAAGACAACGACTGTGTCTTACATATCTTTGTATCCTACTAGCAATCAGCACAATGCCTTACACTAATCAGGCATTTCATAAATACTTCTGGAAGTGAATAAACTCTGCATTCCAAATCAAGCAACATATCAATAACTTAGGGGAGAAATACTCTAGTGTTCAGCATTCTCTAAATTCATAAACGTAAAAAGTGTGCCCTGACCATCTGGCTTAGTTTACTGGGCATTGTCCCGCAAAGCAGAAGGTCACCAGTTCGATTCCCAGTCAGGGCACATGCCTAGCTTGTTGGTTCCCCTGGTGGGGGCATGTGAGAGGCAACCAATCGATGTTTCTCTCCCTCACTTCCTCCCTCCCTTTCCCTCTCTCTAAAAATAAATAAATAAAATCTTTTTTAAAAAGAAAAAGGAAACTAAGACAAAAACACCAGTTCTAGCCCTGGCTAGGTAGCTCAGTTGGTTAGATCATCAACTGGATATGCCAAGGTTGCAGGTTCGATTCCCAGTCAGGGCACACACAACGATCAACCAATGAATGCATAAACAAATAGAACAACAAATTAGTGCCTCCCCCCCTCCTTACTCTAAAAATCAATAAATAAAATTCTTTTTAAAAATTTAAAAGAAAAACATCAATTCTACACTGAGAAAAACTAAGGGACTAAAAAGAGTTGTTTGAGAGTAGTATAGTAAGTAACCAGTTGAAGTGAGAGGGTTAGGAATGGCCAAGAAGGTTCAGCAACAAAGTAAGTCAGGTTAGTTATTAGGAGAGACATTCATGACACTGTATACCCTAAACTCACCCTGGCCGCCGCTTAATAGGCCTCTGGACAATGGCTCCTCCACCTTGAATCCCAGGCCCAGGGTTTCCAGAGGCAATGGCTGGACCCAGTGATGGTACATCTGATGTCATTTCTGTCAGTGAAAAATGGAAATACACATTTAAGAAAGATGGTCCTTGCTTACCATCACCATCATCAAGCTGGCCAAAAGAAAGTCTCAAGCTATAGATAAAAAGCACAGTAGTTTGCTATAAAACACAAATGCTCATATCCAGATTGCTCTTCTTGAATTCTTACACCTGTAAGACTTCTCTATACTTCAGTTCCTCCCACTTCAAAAAAGTCTGGAAGAGGAAGTACCATACGTATTTTTCAGCCTTCACTTTTAAAAACTTGTTAATAGTTACAAACTATTAATCTAAAACATACTCACACAAATTGGTTTAAACATTGCACTTACGCAACAAATCTATAACTTAGCCTCTTTTGTTTTATTAAGAAAATACAGAAAATCCAAAAAATGAAAATCACATAAATTCTGATAATCAAAAAAATTATAGCCCTGGCTGGTGTGGCTTAATGGATAGAGCACTGGCCTGTGAACCAAAGGGTCACTGGTCCAATTCCCAATCAGGGCACATGCCTGGGTTGCAGGCAACCACACATTGATGCTTCTCTCCTTCTCTTTCTCCCTCCCTTCTGCTCTGTCTAAAAATGAATAAAATCTTTAAAAATATTATATAGTACTAAAACTGTAAGTCCCTCATTATGTCTCCCTTTCCTGCCCCCTTTATCCCTCTCCTCTCCTTCCAATTCAATCTCACCCCAAGAAAGAAACACTGTTAACAGTTAAACTCACCTTATCTCTTATTTTTCCCTCAGATTATACATATCTATCTCTTTTATCAAAAACAGGCACATTTTTTTCTTAATAAAAAGGGAATTCTATCTGCAACTTGCTTTTGTCTTTTAAATATACATCACAGATATCCACACACATAAACACAATGATACATATATCTCATTCTTTTTTTGATTCTGATTGTATAAATATACTATATGTTATTCTATTTTTATTATTTTTTTACTTTTTTTACTATTATAAATAATGGTCCAAGGACATTTACATATACAACTTTAAATTCTCTTTTGCCATTTTAGGATAGATTCCTAGAGATGGAATTCCCTGTGTCCAAGTATATAAGCATTTAAAATATTGATGGGTACTGCTAAATTACATTCCAAGAAAGCTGCTATTATTTATCCTCCCACTAACAGAATAAGAGAGTACCTATTTCCTTCACCAGCACTGGATATTATACTTTTTCATTTTACCAAACCTGGCAGATTAAAATGGTCCATTATTATGCCTGCAACCTATATAATTTTATTAACCCAATAAATTCAATTAAAAAATACATTATTTGTTTTAATTTGCATTATTTCTTTTGATATTAGTCATCTGAAATCAATGAGTTGACTCCATATCTTTTAATATTTTGATGCTGAATATGGACTTTTTCTAATGAATTTATAGGATCAATATATAAGATATTGAGTCCTTTGCCTATTATGCATTTCAAGCAACTATACAAATTTTGCATTTTTTAAAAGATTTTATTTCTTTCTTTTTAGAGAGCAGAGAAGGGAGGAGAAAGAGGGAAAAAAACATCGATTTGCAAAAGATACATCAATCAGTTGCCTCTCACACGTCCCCAATTGGGGAACCTTGCCCACAACCCAGGTGTGTGCCCTGACTGGGAATTGAATTAGAGAGCTTTTGGGTCGCAGGCCGGCACTTAGTCCACTAAGCCACACCAGCCAGGGCAAAATTTTGCATTTTTATGTTGTTGAGTTTATCACTGTTTTCCTAAGTAATTCCTGGATTTCTGTCTTGTTCAGGAAAGCTTCCCAATCTCCAGATTATTTCCATATTTTCTTAGACTTTTGTTTTTCATATTTAGATTTTTAATCCATCTGGAATTTACTAACCTATATCTACCTAGCATAAAATAGGATTCGATTTTCTCCCAAATGTATAGCTTCTATTATTTCCTGAATAGTCCATACTTGCCTCACTTATCTGAAGTGATTTCCTTTTTTATACTTTTAGTGTCTCGATAATTGATCTCTTTCTATACTTTTATTCTGTATTAATGTATTTTCCTGCTCTTATGTCAATACTCAGTACTTTTGATTTAAAGTACCTTTTTAATTCTCAAATAGGAACGTGCTCTATTCCTCATTAATTTATTTTACAAAATTTTCTTATTAAATGTCACATACAGGGTCTGTCTGGAAAAAGTTCAACCATTGTTACTTTAATGAGAACAGTTTGCGAGACATTAGTGTAACCTGGCTGCCAGGGAGAATGGACTGGAATGCGCATGCATGAACAATGACGACTTCACTGTACTGGTTAGTAGACACCCTTGAGTGAACATGTGTGCTGTGTGGCCATAGCATTCAAAATGACCAAGCGAGTAGGGCAATGAATCTGCATCAAGTTTTGCGTTAAGCTTGAACATTCCTCCATGGAAACTCTTTGGATGATTCAGAAGGCCACAACTACGGGCAGCTGGTGATTGGCAGCTTCATGACGACAGTGCGCCCTCTCATTCATCACGTCTCGTGCAGACTTTTTGGCGAAACATCAAATCGCCCAAGTGACTCAGCTCCCCCTACAGCCCAGGTTTGATGCCCTGTGACTTTTGGCTTTCCCCAAAACTAAAATCACATTTGAAAGGGAAGAGATTTCAGACCATCGATGAGATTCAGAAAATAGAGCAGGGCAGCTGATGGCGATTGGGAGAACTGTGTGAGGCCCTAAAGTGCCTACTTTGAAGGGGACTGAGGCGTCACTGTCCTATGTACAGCGCTTCTTGTATCTTGTATCTTCCTCAATAAGTGTCTCTGTTTTTCATGTTACATGGCTGGATACCTTCTGGAAAGACCTCTTACTTATTTCTGCTTATGGTACAATGGAGTAGATGTACTTTTCCATATTCATCCCGTTAAATACAACTAAATCTGAAAAATATGCATAAAACAAACATAAGAAGAGTCTAAAAGGTGAAGAGAAAGCAGTTGAGTTAGGGCCCACAGGACCTGGACAACAATATGGTGATGGGTCCCCCTGGGTTTTCTTTTTTCCTCATTTATCCTAGACACAAGGCTGAAAAAGTCAGCCACCTGGCAACATGAAAGGGAACAGATTAAAAACAGCCTCCCACCTAAAGCTTGCTCTCTCTAGCCACAGGACCAGGAAAAGAGCAACTTACCAAGACAGAAAATTCTTAGGTAACAACTACCCAACACCAGCTGAACACTGCAGGAAAATTATAACCCCAGTTTCACCCTGCCAGCAAAGGTTAAGTGGAGAGGCAAAAACATCCATCTTTGTAAGGCTGTAACAAGGTAAACTAAAATTCCTTCTGGGATAGTGTCAGAGATCCCACTAGTTGGAAATGAAAACCTGTCTGACACAGTGTCAGTGGAGACCATGTGAGGAGATGTAACTCCCATGCCTATCCAGTAGTAAGAAGACTTCACACCTATGGTGTCAACAACAGCCGAGTGGGGAACCTGGAATTCTATCTTTACCCAGCAATAACGAGGCAGCACTCCCCCCACCCTAATGTAGTGTCAGTAAAAGCCAGCTAAAACAAGTTTAAACAAGCTCCAATATCACATAACATTAACATAAAAATATCCAGGCTTCATTTGTTAAAAAATTACTTATCATACCAAGAACCGGGATGATCTCAAATTGAATGAAAAATAACCACCAACAGATGCCAACAACATGACACAGATGTTAGAAATATCAAAGATTTTAAAACCAGCCATGATAAAAATGCTTCAACAAGCACTTACGCAGTTGAAACAAATGAAAAACTAGAAAGCCTCAGCAAAGAAATAGTCTCAACAAAGAAACAGGAAATATAAAGAAGAATGAGAGAAAAATGTTAGAACTAAAACATAATAAAATAAAAAGGGGATGGGCTGAACAGCAAAAATGAGGAACAAAGAAAACAATCAGTGAAATGGAAGAAAGAACACTAGAAATTACCCATTCTGAACAGAGAGAAAATAGGCTGGGAAAGAAAATATACAGAAAAATATTAACAGTCTCAGGGACCTGTGTAACTATAACAAAAAATCTAACATTTGTCATTAAGAGTCCTGGAAAGGAAGGAGAAAAAAGAAAAGGCTGAAAATAACATCTGAAATATCCCAAATTTGCAGAGATATAACCTACAGATTCAAGAAATTGGCTAAACCTGAAAAGGATAAACCTAAAAAAACCCATTCCAACATACATTACAATTAAACTTACAAAAACTGTTCTAGCTGGGTGACTTGGGTGGTAGGAGTGTCGATCCCAAGCGCCAAAAAAGGTTGTGGGTTCAATCCTGGGTCAGGGTGCATATGGGTGGCAACTGATCAATGTTTCTCTCTCACTTTTAACGTTCTCTCTCCCCCGCCAAACCTCCCACTACTCTCTACAGAATCAATAAACATATCCTAGAGTGAGGCTTTAAAAAAATAGACAAACTCTGAAAACTAAAACCAAAGAAAACTTTTTAAGTTGCTACAGAAAAATGACACCTTACTTACAGAGAAAAAAACAATTCAAGTGACAACAGATTTTTCATCAGAAACCATGGAGGCCAACTTAGTGGTTCCAGTCTAGGAAAACAGATCTTACAGGACAAAGCAGTATGTTGGTGGCTGTTAATAGAGTAGTGATAGCTTTGTCTGTTTAGGAAAATAAATGGGCTTAGCCAAAGAGGTTAAAACAAGTTAGTTATCCCATGTATTAACACAAACTGTGTCTTGGATACAGTTGTATTTAATGCTTAATGATCTCCTAGCCTTTCCAGTTCAGGCATTTTTTTGAGAGACCTTTGTTCCCATATGAGGGGGTTTTGTTGTCAGGTTTTTGTGGGTTATTTGCCTCTTCCCATCCCTGTGCTTTGCAGGTAGGCAGATATGATTCAAAACTATGTTCTAATGTGTTTCTTGTAGTAGTCATTGGTTTGTGGTAATAAGTTATGTTTTCCCAGTAAAGTGGAGATGTTAATCCATGAGAGAAGCTAAATTATTAGAATTCTTTGACTGGAAAATTTAGCTTTGCATTTTGTTGCTGTTTCCTGAAAATAACTTGGAAATACTCCTGAGTTGTCCCATCTACTGCTTTGATTCCTTGGATCCCACCCATTCCTTCAATGTAAGAAAAAACAAGTCATTGTTACAGCTGCCCTTTTGTAAGGAGCCCTCTTCCCAAATAAAACAATAAAAACAAAACAAAACAAACAAACAAAAAAAGAAACTATGGAGGCCAAAAGACAGTGGCACAATATTTTTTAAGTCCTAAAAGAAAGGAACTGCCAACCTTGTAATTCTATACCGAGTTAAAGGGAAATCCACATTCTCTGATGAAGAAATACTAAGAAAAATTTGTCACCAGACCTATCCTAAAAGAATGGCTACACAAAGTTCTCTAAACAGAAAGGAAATTATAAAAGAAGAAATTTTGGGACATGAAAGAAGAACACAGTATGCAAAAATATAGATAAAGTCAATAAGCTTTCCTTCTTTTGAGTTTTCTAAATTATGTTTCATGGTTGAAGCAAAAGTTAAAATGATGATGTTTCTAAATGTATACAAAGAAAACACTTAAGACAATGAAATTACATATGGGGAGAGTAAAGGCATGTAAAGAGAGTTAAGATTTCAACACTTAAACTGGTAAAATGAAAACACCAATAGACACGACAATTTAGGTGTATATAATGTAATGCCCACTACAGCAATTACAAAAGCTATACAAGGAGATACACTAACAAATATTACAGATAAGTCAAAATAGAATTCTAAAAAATATTCAAATAATCTACAGGAAAGAAAAAAATGGAGAAACAAAGACCAAAACAAACAGAAAATAAAATGACGGACTTAAACCCAAACATAGCATAATTTTATTAAATGTTAATGACCTAAATAATTTTATTAAATGCAAATGGTCTAAATACCGATCAACAACAGATAGCTAGGCAGAGCAAATTAAAAACATGACCCAACTATATGCTGTCTACAAGAAACTCACTTCAAATATAACAGTAGAAGCAGGTTGAAAGTAAAAAAAAATGGAAAAAGATGTATCATGTAACCATGAATCAAAGGAAAGCAAGAGTGGCTATATTAATAATAATCAGATAAAGGAAACTCGAGAGCAAATAAAATTACCAGAGAACAAAGCAGGAATTAAATAATAAGGATTCAATCCACCATGAAGACACCTGCTATATATACACTGAAAAAAAAAAAAGCTACAAAATATGTTAAATAAAAACTGATAGTACAGAAAGGAGAAAATAATTTTAGCTGGAGACATCAACACCACTCTCAAAAATTGGAACAATTAGAAAATCAGCAAAAATATAGAAGATTTCAACATTATTAATATATAATTAACATTTATAGACACCCCACGCAAGAGACACAAATTCTTTTTAAGTGTCCCCAGTACATATACCAAGATAGACCATATTCTAAGCCATTAAACAAACATCAACAAATTAAAAAGACCTGAAATCATAGATTGTATTCTCCAACTACAATGGAATCAAACTAGACATAAAAAACAGAAAAATATAGGGAAACTATACACTTGGACACTAAGCAACACACTTCTAAAGAATCAATGAATCAAAGAGGAAATCTTAGAGGAAATAAAAAATACCCTGAACTAAAATGCAAATGAAAATACAAGTTAGCAAATTTTCTGGCACACAGCAAAAGCTGTACTCAAGAGAAAATTTTATAGCACTACAATGCTTACATTGGAAAAGAGGAAAATTCAAATCAATCATCTAAGCTTCCACATGTAGAACATAGAAAAGGAACAAAATAAATGCAAAGCAAGCAAAAGGAAGAAAATAATAAAGAACATAAATCAATAAGCCCTGGCTGGTGTGGCTCAATGGATTGAGCACCAGCCTGCAAACCAAAGGGTCACCGGTTCGATTCCCAGTCTATGGCACATGCCTGGCCTGCAACCCAGGTCCTCCACCGTGGGTGTGTGAGAGGTAACCACACATTGATGTTTCTCTCCCTCTCTCTCTCCCCTCCCCTCTCTAAAAATAAATTAAATTAAAAATAAACAGAACATAAGTCAATAAATTTGAAAACAGAAAAACAATAAAGAAAATAAAGAGTTGGTTCTTTAAACAGATCAATAAAATTGACAAACTTTTAGCAAGAAAACAGAAGACAAACTACCATTATCAGGAATAAAAACATAAAAATTACTACAAACCCTCAAGAAAGAATAACTGACACACATAAAATTGGACACCTAAGACAAAATGAACCAATTCCCTAAAAAAAATACAAACTAAACCAACTCACCCAATACAATACAGGTAACTATTAGAAAATTAAGTTCATAATTGAAAAACTCTCAAAAAAGAAATTTCCAGGTCCAGATGACTTCACTAGAGAATTCCACTAAACATTTAAAGAATTAATTCCAATTCTACATAATCTTCCCCAGAAACTCATTGAGGAAAGGGACACTTACCAATTCATTTTATGAAACTAATATTACCCTGATACCAAAGTCAGACAAAGACACAGCAAAACTAAAACAAAAAAACTATAGATCAAGTCCTTATGAAAACATACAAAAATTCTTAAAATATTAGCAAATAGAACTTAGCCATATGCAAAAAAAGTATACAATATAATCAAGTGTGATTTATTTTAGGGAAGCACACTGGTTCAATATTTGAAAATCAATCAATATAGTTCATCATATTAACAGGTTCAAGAAGTAAAATAACATAATCATATCAACAAATACACAAAAGCATTTGACAAAATTCAATGCCAATTCCTGATAAAAACTCAGGAAAAAAGAGAGTGATATGTCCTCCACCTGATAAAAGCAGCTACCACCAAAAAATAAAAATAAAAATAAAAGTCCTAGAGCTATTTTTTTTAAAAAGATTTAACATAGTCTGAGTTTTAACATTGAAAATTATAGGGGGGCAGGAAAGGGGGCAGCAGGGTCACAGTGGCAAGAGAGGTCCCCCAGAGGGCCAACAGGAAAAAAAGAAAACTACATATAAACTATACCAAGTGTAAAGACTGATATATCTTCTTAACAGGCTCCCTTTTTGTACTCTTGTCCCTACAGGCATTCTTTTTTTTCCCCCAATTACATTTGACATCAATATTATATTAGTTTGAAGTGTACAACATAGTGATTAGATGTTTATATATCTTACTAAATAATCATCCTGGTAAGTCTAGTATCCACCTGACACCATACACAGTTATTACAATATTATCAACTATAGTCCTTACGATGTACTTTACATCCCCATGACCGTTTTAATAGAAGGCAATTTGTATATCTCAATCCTTTTCACCTATTTCACCTATTCCCCCCTGACACCCTCCCATCTGGTGACCATCAATTTATTCTCTGTATCTATGAGTTTGTTTCTGTTTTGTTTGTTCATTTATTTTGTTTCTTAGATTCCACATACTTGTGAAATCATATGGTATTTATCTCCCTGATTTATTTCATTTAGCGTAATACTCTCTAAGTCAGCAATTTTCAGCCTTTTTTGTCTCATGGCACACAGAAACTACTAAAATTCTGTGGCACATCAAAAAATGTATTTTTTACCAATCTGACAAAAAAAATAGGTATAATTTGATTCATTCACACCAAAGAGCTATTGTTGTGGTGGCTACCATAATTTTTTTATTCAATAATCTGAGAAAGAGGTCAGTTCTCCTGACTAAAGAGTCAGGTACTGCATGTTTTAAGAATTCCCTGGCACACCAGTGTGCCTGCCGCAGCATACCTGTTGAACATCGCTGCTCTAAATAAGTCCATCCAAGTTGCTGAAAATAACAAGACTTCATTTTTTTTTATGGTTGAGTAATAATTCAGAGTGTGTGTGTGTGTGTGTGTGTGTGTGTGTGTGTGTGTGTGTATGAATGATATCTTCTTTATCCATTTGGCTATGGATGGACACCTATGTTGCTTCCAATCTTGACTACTGTAAATAATTCTGCAATGAACATAAGGATGCATGTATCTTTTCAAATCACTGTTTTAGATTTCTTTGGATAAATACCCAGAAGTGGAATTGCTGGGTTATATGGTAGTTCTATTTTCAATATTTTGAGCAACCTCCATACTTAGTGGCTATACCAATTTACAGTCCCACCAACAATGCACACTTGTCTCCACATTCTTCACAACACTTGGTTGTTTGTCGTCTTATTTATGATAGCCATTCTGACAGGCATAAGGTGATATCTCATTGTGGTTTTAATCTCCATTTCTCTGATCATTAGTGATATTCAGCATCTTTGTATGTCTGTTGGCTATGTGTATGTCCTACAAGAATTCTTTTTTGTTTGTTTTTTAGATTCAATTGTCGACAGATATGTATTTACTGTCATTTTATTGTTCATATTTTTAATCTTTTCTTTTCCTTCTTAAAAAAGACCCTTTAATATTTCATGTAATACTAGTTTGGTGGTGATTAACTCTTTTAACATGGGAGGGCTGGGAAGTTCTTTATCTTTCCTTCCATTCTAAATGATAGCTTTGCTGGGTAGACTAATTTTGGTTATAGGTACTTGCTTCTCATCACTGTGAATATTTCTTGCCACTCCCTTCTGGCCTCCATGTTTCTGTTGAGAAATCAGCTGACAGTCTTATGGGTGGTCCCTTGTAGGTAACTAACTGCTTTTCTCTTGCTGCTTTTAAGAGTCTCTTTTTGGTCTTTTCTTCCCTTGCCGCTTGAAGATCAGCAGCCATTATGAATGACACAGTGACTATCCAAACCAGAAGTTCATGTCCAACAGACTACTTCAGTGTAAACAAATGGTCTTTGATGTCCTTCACCCTGGCAAGGCAACAGTCCCCAAGACAGAAATTCGGGAAAAACTAGACAATATGTATAAGACCACACCAGATGTCTTCTTTGTATTTGGATTCAGAACCCATTTTGGTGGTGGCAAGACAACTGGCTTTGGCATGATTTATGATTCCTTGGATTATGCAAAGAAAAACGAACCCAAACACAGGCTCACAAGACATGGCCTATATGAGAAGAAGACGACTTCAAGAAAACAGAGAAAGGAACGCAAGAAAAGAATAAAGTCAGGGGGACTGCAAAGACCAATGTTGGTCCTGGCAAACAAGGAGGAGTAAAGATTCTTCAGTGACTCATCTGTGGTAATAATGCAGATTATTCATGAGAGGATTAATAAACTAAGAAATTTTTTTTTTTAAGATTCTTTTTGTCTTTAATCTTTGGCATTTTAATTATGATGTGTCCTGGTGTAAGCCTCTTTGGGTTCATCTTGTTTAACATTCTCTGCACTTCCTAGACTTGTATATTTCCTTCACCAGGTTAAGGAAGTTTTCCATCATTATTTTTTCAAATACGTTTTCAATTTCTTGCTATCTCTTTTCCTTCTGGCACTCCTATGACATGTATGCTTGAAGCTGTTCCAAAGTACCCTATACAACCTTCATTTTGGGTTTGTCTTTTTTTAATTTTTAAAAAATTTATTGATTTTAGAGAGAGGAAGGCGGGGAGAGAGAAGAAAACATTGCTTTGTTGTTTAACTTATTTATGCATTCATTGGTTGCTCTTGTATGTGCCCTAACCAGAGATCGAACCTGCAGCCTTGGTGTATCAGGACAACACTCTAACCAACAGAGCTACCCGGCCAGGGCTGGATTCCTTTTTCTTTATAGTGTTCTGACTGGATGTTTTTTGCATCCTCACATTCCAAATTGCTGTTTTGATTTTAGGCTTCATTTACTCTACTGTTGATTCCCAGTAAATTATTCTTCATTTCAGTTAGTGTATCCTTCATTTCTTACTGGTTCTTTTTTATTATTTCCATGTCTCTTTTTTTACGCTGCTGAAGTTCTCTCTTAGTTCATCTACTCTTCACTAAGTTCACTGAGCATACTATACTTGTAACCAGTGTTTGGAATTCTGCATTTAGTAGACTGCTTGTCTCAATTTTAGTTCTTGTTCTGGAGTTTTGTTCTGTTCTTTCACTTGGGTCATGGTTCACTGTCTCCTTATTTTGAGAGCTTCCATGTGTTTGCTTCTATGTATTAGGTAGAACTGCTGCATGTTACAAGCTTGGAAGAGTGGCCTCATGTAGTAGGTGTCATGTAGGGTCCAGTAGCACAGCCTCCCCATTCACCCAAGCTGGGAACTCCAACTGCACCCCTACCCATATGGGTTCTGTACAACCTGCTGTTGTAGTTGAGCCTTGACTACTGTTAGCATATCAATGGGATTTACTCCCAAATCAACTGACTGTAAGGACTAGCTGTGACGATCATGGAGAATCAGCTGGGTAGTGGACCACCCCACTGAGCAGAACTTAGTTCAGCAGGGCTCTGGTGTCTGCTGAGTCTACCTTTTGAGTATGTTGCTTGTGGAGGTGGTTGGGTAATGCTTCTATATGGTCTGAAGCTCCACTTGGTGTGCTGGCTCTGGGGACTCCCAAAGGCACAGGCCAAGTTCAGCCACAGCCTATGTTCTGCCATGGGCCACATGGCATGAGCTGCAGGTGATCTGCAAATGGCTGCTACTTGTGCTGGGCTTGGAGATGCCCAGGAAAGGCCAAGCTTCGAACCAAGTCCAGCTGCTGTTAGTGCCAGGCCTGGGGCCAACTTAGCAAGAGACGAAGCTCATCAAGGCCAGGTGCTGCTTTTTAAGGGATTTTAAATGTCTGAAACATGAGCCAAGACAGGCCATTTGTACAGAAATGCAACTGGAGAGAGCTTGGATAGGCCCACAAGTTGGGTGAGCAGGATCTCAGGGAATCACCAGGATGAGGCAAACAGTAACAGCCAGGTTGATGGAGATTCAGATATGGCACCCAATGCCAGCTCTGTAGAAGACTCAGTAAAGGAAAAATGATCTCTGCCAGCACTTCTGTCTGGGAGACAGCTGCCCCTACAGCTCTTGTCCTGATGTGAGACAGACAGTTCAGTTCCTCCCCTTTTGTCCCTGGTGCCTTTAATAAAAGCTACTGCCCCAGTGCTAGAGCTTAGAGCAAGTAAGTCCGAGCAAGTCCGTGCATGGGCCCTTTAAAAGGATCTGCCCAGGTCTCCAGAAGCCCTCTTTGTCCCTCAGCCCTAATCCTCACTGTTTTTTTACAGCCAGAAGTAATAGGGACTTCTCTTCCTGGCACTGGAACACTGGGCTGAGGGATCTGGGGTGGGGCTAGGACCCCTCACTCCTAAGGAGAGAACTCCACAGCAGAGACATCTCCCAATTTTTATCCACCACACGTGAGTGGGACCAGCCCGTTCCTCATCTCCACCTCTCCTACCAGTCTTGATTTGGATTCTTCTTTATATCCTTAGTTGTAGGACTTCCATTCATCTATACCTAACATTATACCTAATGGTGAAAGACTGCTTTCTCCCTGATATTGGAAACTAGGTGAAAATATTCACTATCATTCCGTATACAAACATACTGTGGGAAGTTCTAGCCAGTACAAAAAATACAAGAAAAGGAAATATAGATCAAAAGGGAAAAAATAAAATTGTTCCTATTTACATATGAGTGTCTTTGTAGAGAATCCTAAGGAATCTATCAAAAAAAAAAAGATAACCCCTAGAATTCAGCAAAGTTGCAGGATAAAAGTAAATGTACAAAAATCAATTGTGTTTCTATATACTAGCACTTATTACATGGACACAAAAATTCAAATCCAAAACAATTTATAATCATTAAAAAAATTAAGTGTAAATCTAATAAATATACAAAGTACTTGCACTCTGAACACTATAACACGCTTTAAAAAAATCAAAGATTAAATAAATGGAGAGACATACCACGTTCACGAACTGGAAGTAAATGTTTACTCAGTATAGTAAAGATGTCAATTCTTTTCAAATTGATATATGGATTTAATGCAATTCCTATGAAAACTCTACCAAGATGTTTTTGAAGATATAAACGAGGTTATTCAAAATTTATATGGCAAGGTAAAGGAGCTATAATAGCTAAAATAACTATGACAAAGAAAAAGTGGGAGAAATAAGCCTACCCAATTTCTAGATTATATAGGTATTGGAATCAAGACCATGGGGCCTTGAGAGAGAGTCAGACACACAGATCATTGAAACCCAGAAATAGACCCATACAAATACGCCCAACTGATTTTTGACTAAAGTGCAAGAGCAATTCAATGGAGGAACAGCCTTTTCAACAAAAGGTACTAGAGCAACTGGACATCTGTAGACAAAATAATGACGTCAACCTAAGCTTCGCCTCTTATACAGAAAGTAATCAAAATGAGTAACAGACTTAAATGTAAAATGTAAACCTATGTAACTTTTAGGAAAAAACATAAAAATTTTTGGGATCTAGGACTAGGCAAAGAGTTCTTAGAGTTGGTACCAAAAACATGATCCATGGAAGAAACTGATGAATTGAACTTTATTAAAATTAAAAACTATTCTATGAAAGAGGATGAAAAGACAAGTTACAAAATGGGAAAAAACATTGTGACAAAGGATTTGTATCCAGAATATAAAAAGAACTCCAAAACTCAAAAGTAAAAAAAAGCAAACAGTAAAATTAGAACATGGACAACACATAGAGACATTTCACCAACAAAGATATACAAATGATAAATAAGCATATGAAAAGATGTGCAACATCAACAGCCATGAGAGAAATGCAAATAAAAACACAGTGTGGCACTGGCCAAGTGGCTCAGTTGGTTGGACTGTTGTCCCATACACCAAAAGGTTGAGGGTTCAATCCCCAGTCGAGGGGTTTAGGAGAGGCAAACCATCAATGTTTCTCTCTCACATCAATGTTTCTTTCTCTCTCCCCAAAAACAAACAAACAAACAAAAACAATAAACATATCCTAAAGTGAGGATTACAAAAAAAAGACAAAGTTATGCACTACATACCTATCAAAATGACTAAAGTAAAAATATAATAAAAATACCAAATCCTCAGAATGATACAGAAAAAGTGTGTCACTTATATGTTGCTGATAAGAATGTAATATAACGCAATACTCCAGAAAGTAGTTGCAATTTTCTCTAAGCATGCAACTAACATATGACCCAGGAAAATGTTTACACAAAAAATTATTAAGTAGTGGGTTGAACAGTATGAAAATGCATGTCCAGATAGAAACTCAGAATATGAACTTATTTATAAATAGGGTCTCTGAATATAAAATTAAGACTGAGGTCACAAGGATTAGGGTGGGCTCTAAACATAATGACTATTGTCTTTATAAGAAAGAAGAGAGACATCTGAATACAGAGACATGGAGATTAAGTGATGTGTCTACCAGAAAAGAGGGTACAATTCTCCCTCAGAGCCTCCAGAAGGAACCAACCCTGTCAACATCTTCATTTCAGATTCTGAGCCTCCAGAACTGTGAGAGAAAAAACTTCTGTTGTTTTAAGCCCTCCTTTTGTGGTAATTTGTCACAGAAGCCCTGGGAAATTGATACAATAATGATGTATGACTCTTTTAATATACTCTGGATTCGATTTACTAATATTAGCTCCTTTTAAATGAAAGAGGAACTTAGTGTGACATAAGGGTAGTACAATATAAAACTAAGTCATTGAAAACATATGACTGAGAAAAATAGGAATGATAATAAAATAATAGGTAATAAAATGTTCAAAAACAAATGCTGGTAACAGTAATTCATCCTATTGGTAATTTGTCTAAAATATGAACCACTTTAGATAGGGTTTTTAATGTTTTATTTATTAGTCCTAAAATCTACCTCTAAATTATATTTATAATAACCTTCACCTACCACAAAACACAAAACCTCTTTTATGCATGTCTTTTATTACAACCCTGACATTTATAACTGCCTTTAATTCTGGATAAAGAAAGTATTCAAAAACCACCATTAAAATTATAATGCATGACAAAGCTACAGTAATCAAAACAGTATGGTACTGGCATAAAGACATACATTCAGACTAATGGAAGAGAACAGAGAGCCCAGAAATAAACCCTCACACATATGGTCAAAAGATTTTCAACAAGGATGCCGAGGTTATTAAATGAAAAAGGACAGTCTTTTCAACAAATGGTGCTAGATAGCCATATGCAAAATAATGAAGTTGTAGCCTTCCTTACCTTATGTCATATATAAAAGTTAACTCAAAATAGATCAAAGAGTTAAATATAAGAGCTAAAACTATAAATCTCTTAGGTAGGAGAAAACATAAAGGAATAGATTCATGACATTGGATTTGACAATTTCTTGGATATATTAAAAGCACAAGCAATAAAAGTAAAATATAGATAAACTGGACTTCAGCAAAATGAGAATTTTTTAATGCATAAAAGAACACTATTAACAGATTAAAAAGGCAACCCATGAAATGGGAAAAAATATTTGTAAATCATACATCTCATATGGGATTAATATTCAAGATATATAAAGAACTACAACTTAAAAAAAAAAAAAAAAAACTACAACTCAACAAAAACACAACCTGATTAAAAATTGAGCAAAAGATTTGAACAGACATTTCTCCAAAGAAGAACTATAAATGGCCACCAAACATATGAAAATATGCCCAACATCACTAAGCATTAGAGAAATACAATTCAAAACTACAATAAAATATCACCTCACTCCCATTAGAATGCCACCATTAAAAAAAAAAAAGAAGAAGAAGAAAATAACAAGTGTTAGTGAGGATGTAGAGGAATCAGAATTCTTGTACACAGTTGGTGGGAATGTAAAATAGTGCAGCTGCTATGGAAAACAATATGGAAATTCCATAAAAATTTAAAAACAGAATTATTCTCTAATCCAGCAATTCCACTTATGGGTATATATACAAAAGAACTGAAAACAGGGTCTCAAAAAGACACTGTACAACATGTTCACAACAGCCTTATTTACAATAGTCAAGAGGTGGAAGCAACGCAAGAGTCCACTGAGATAAATGAATAAAAACTGTGACATACCACCAATGAAATACTATTCTACTCAGCCTTTAAAAAGAAGGAAATTCTGCAATATGCTACAATATGAATTATCCTAGAAGATATCATGCTAAGTTAAATAAGCCAGTCACAAATGGGTTAAATACCATATGATTCCATTTATATAAGGTACCTAAATAGTCAAACTCAGAAATAGAGTGTAGAACGGTGGTTGCCGGGGCTGGAGGGATTGAAAGACAGGGGGTTACTGTTTAATGGCTATGGAGTCTGAGTTTTACAAGACAAAAAAAGTTCTGGAGGTGGATGGTGCACAACAATGTGAATATACTAGTAGCAATGAACTGTGTACTTAAAAATGGTCAAAATGGCAAACTTTGTGTTATGTGTTTTTTGCCACAATAAAAAATGCTTTAATATATAAAAAATTTAATATATGCAAAAAATTTTAAATATTAAAACATTTTAAGGCAGATCTATATCCTTGAATTAGAAATGTATCCACCAAATGATTATGGAAAAATAAGCTACTAAAAAGTATATATGTAAGGTCCTGGCCATGTAGCTCAGTTGGTTACAGCATGGCCCCATATACCAAGGTTCGATCCCCAGTCAGGACACGTACCAGCAACACCAATGAATGCATAAATAAGTGGAACAACAAATCAATGTTTCTCTCTCTCCCCACACCCTGTTCTCTCTTTCTCTAAAATCAACAAATAAAAAGTATATATAATTAATCCTTTTTAAAGTTCATATGATAACAAAAGCCTACAATAATTTATTTTATATTTATTGCATGCCTACTATCTATATGCCCAGCACTGTTGCAGGCCCTAGAGATAAAGCAATAGATAGAACAAACAAAACTCTTAACCTTTATGAATTTTACATGTTACTCGGAAAAAGGTAAATGAGAAATACTTAAAATATAAATTGAGTTGACAATAAGAAACTGACATTATATAGGTAAAATGATTAATAATTGGTAATTTCATATAGTTCAACCTAATAACCTGTTTTATAATGATAAAAAATACACTAGGGAGAGTTAAATCAAAAGAGTGTTAAGATTCACAGATGGGAGGATAGCAATTTTAGATAGTAGTGGAAGACCTCACTGAAAAGGTAACATTTAATAAAGGAAAGATAAGAATGAGATAAGGGAATAAACCATGACAGTATTTGGGGGAATTCTAGAAAGAGAGCAATGACCAGGAGGTGAGAGCATGCATATTAAGTTCTAGAAATAGAATAGATGATATCCTGGCTAGAATGGAGCGAGCAAATGTTACATGATAAACTATTAACAGTGGTTATCTCTGGGATGGCATTTAGAGATTTCTACATTTGACTTTCTGTATAGCCATGTTACATTAAGCATGTATTACTTTTGTAACCAGAAAATGCATAATCCCAATTTTTAAAAAAGAAAACACATGTGGTGCCTGTGTGTGGCACACAATGAAAATCTGAGATAACACAGATCATACTCTCAAGTTAGATAAATCTGAATTCCAGCATTAGGGATATACCACTTAGCACTTGTATGACCTTGAGCAAATTACTTAATCTCTCTGAGTTTATCTGCAAAGTATAATAGTAGTACCTACCTTCGTGGAAGATTAAATTAGATTCTGCAAGTGAAAAGTGCTTAACATAGTGCCTGAGATACTATAAGTACTTCTTAAATAGTAGCTTTATTAAAATATATCAACACCGAAATGCTAACTGATTTTGCCATTACCAATTTTTAGTTACAAAAAAAAATATTAGAATATAATATGGATATGCAGAAAATCAAATGTAGAAATCTCTAAAAATATTCAAATAATACAAAATCTAGTGAAAAGTAAAACCCCCCACACATATATCCCAATCCTACTTTCTCCCTTTGGGTAAATGCTGTTAACATTTTGATATGAATCTTTTCCATCCTTTTTCTACTACAATATATTTATTGTAGAGTTTTTGGTAACTTTTACATAAGAAGGGGGAGAGATCACATTGTATTTGTTCTGAACATTTTACTTTTTCCATGTAACAACATACCTTAGAAGGTAAACCATGTCAATAAATAGAGTTGGCTCACTCTTTTCAATAGCTATATCATATTTCATAGTAGAAATGTAAATACAGGGGTGGGCAAAATAAGTATGCAGTTGTGAGTATGTAAAAGATTATTCTTGTATTATTTATTAATTACTGTATTTTCTATACAAACTATGAGCCTCCTTGTGCCCACCTGTGTATTTATGAAATTCAAACTACCACTTCATAAATAATGTTTCAATAAATATCCTTGTATATCTTTATGCACAGGTGCCAGAAGTATTTCTATACTAAAAAATTTCTGAATGACTGGCAGAGTCTAAAGGAGCACATTTTACACCTTGCCCATTACCTACCATAAAAGTTACATACCAATTAAGAGCCTCACCAGTACCAAATTATTCATACCTCTACCAGCACTGGGTTTTGGCAATCTTTCAAATATTTTTAAGATTTTATTTATTTTTCGAGAGAGGGGTATGGCGGGAGAAAGAGTGGGAGAAAAACATTGATGTGTGGGAGAGAAACAGTGATCTCTTGTGTCTTGCACATACCCTGACAGGGAGAGCCCGCAACCCAGGCATGTGAACTGACCAGGAATTAAACCAGAGACTTTTCACTTTGCAGGACTACACTCAACTGAGCCACGCTGGTCAGGGCATTATTTCAAATTTTTACTAATTTTTTAGGTATAAAATGGTTATCACTGTTGATTTAATGTCCACTTCCCTATTGTTACTAAGATTATATTTTTAAAGATTTTATTTATTTAGTGGGAATAAAGGAGGCATACTTGAACAAAATAAAGGCCATATATGAAAGCCCTATAGCCAATATCATACTCAACAGGCAAAAACTAAAAGCTTTCCCACTAATATCAGGAACAAGACAAGGGTGTCAACTTTCACCACTTCGATTCAACATAGTATTGGAAGTCCTAGCCACAGCGATCAGACAAGAAAAAGAAATAAAAGGCACCCAAATTGGAAAGGAGGAAGTTAAACTTTCATTGTTTACAGATGACATGATAGTGTACATAGAAAACCCCATACACTCCACCAAAAAACTACTCAACCTAATAAGTGAATTTAGCAAAACAGCGGGCTACAAAGTCAATATTCAGAAATCGAAGGCATTTTTGTACACTGACAATGAAATATCAGAATCAGAAATCAGGAAAAACATCCCATTTGCTATAGCAACAAGAAAAATAAAGTACCTAAGAATAAACTTAACCAAGGAGGTAAAAGACCTGTATGCAGAAAACAATACAACATTGAAGAAAGAAATAAAGGAAAACACAAATAAATGTAAGCATATACCGTGTTCATGGATTGGAAAGATTAACATGATCAAAATGTCCATACTACCCAAAGCAATTTATAGATTCAATGCAATCCCTGTTAAAATAGCAATAACATATTTCACAGATATAGAACAAGTATTTCAAAAATTTATATGGAACCATAAATGACCCCAAATAGCTGCAGCAATTTTGAGAAAGAAGAACAAGGTAGGAGGGATCACAATACCTGACACCAAACTATATTGCAAGACCACTGTAATCAAAATCGTCTGGTATTGGCATAAGAACAGACACATAGATCAATGGATCAGAATAGAGAGCCCAGAAATAAAACCATGTCTCTACGGTCAATTAATATTCAACAAGGGGGGACAGAACCTTAAAATGGAGTAAAAATAGCCTCTTCAACAAATGGTGTTGGGAGACCTGAATAGCTACATGCAAAAAATTGAAATTTGACGACCAACTTACACCACGCACAAAAATAAACTCGAGATGGATAAAAGACTTAAATATTAGTTGTGACACCATAAAAGTACTAGAGGAGAACATAGGCAAGAAACTATCATATTCCGCGCAGCAATATTTTCACCATTATGTCCCCTAGAGCACGGCACATAAAGGAAAGGATAAACAAATGGGACTTCATCAAAGCTTCTGCATGGCTAAAGAGAGCACAGCAAAATGAAAAGGGAATGAACCGTATGGGAAACTTTTTTTTGCCAATGATACCTCAGACAAGGGTTTGATCTCCAAAATATATAAAGAACTCACACAACTCCACTCCAGAAAGACAAATAACCCAATTAAAGAAAGGGCAAAGGACATGAACAGACACTTCTCCAAGGAAAACATACACAGGGACATAGGAAAGGACGCTCAGGATCACTAGCCATCAGAGAAATGCAGATTAAAACCACAATGAGATACCACTTCACACCAGTCAGAATGGCCATCATAAACAAATCAACAAACAAGTGCTGAAGAGGTTGTGGAGAAAAGGGAACCCTAGTCCACTGTTGGCGGGAATGCAGACTGATGCAGCCACTGTGGAAAACAGTTTGGAATTTCCTCAGAAAGCTAAAAATGGAACTGCCTTTTGACCCAGTGATTCCACTGCTGGCATTATACCCTAAGAATCCAAAAACACCAATTAAGAAAACCTATGCACCCCAATGTTCATCGCAGCACAATTTACAATAGCCAAGTGCTGGAAGCAACCTAAGTGCCTATCAGTAAATGAGTGGATCAAAAAACTATGGTGCATTTACACAATGGAATACTACACAGCAGAAAGAAAGAGCTACTACCCCTCATGACAGCATGGATGGATCTGGAGAGCTTTAGGCTAAGCAAAATGTAAGCCAGGCAGTGAAAGACAAATACCATACGATCTCACCTGTAAGTGGAACCTAATCAACAAAACAAACAAGAAAAATATAACCAGCAACATTAAAAGAAAAAAAAAGAACCCCGACAGTAACGAAAGGGAAGGAGGGAGGGGGGGTAACACGGAAAAGAAGGAGAAGGGTCAAATCAAGGAACACGTATAAAGGACCCATGGACAAAGCCAAAGTGGGGAAGGGTTGAGGGTGGGGCGTGGGGATGGGTAGAGAAGGGGAAAGAAGTGGCGGGAAATTGGAGACAAATGTATTTGAATGATAATTTTTAGAGAGAGGGGAAGGTCGGGAGAGAGAGGGAGAGAAACATCAATGTGAGACATGTGGATCAAACCTGCAACCCAGGCATGTGACTGACTAGGAACTGTGCCAGCAATCTTTCGCTTTGCAGAAAGACACTCATCCAACTGAACTACACTAGTCAGGGCAGACAGACCTGGCCTGCAACCCAGGCATGTGCCCTGACCAGGAATCGAACTGCTGACCTCTCGGTTCACAGGCCAGCACTCAGTCCACTGAGCCACACCAGCCAGGGCCAGACTGAGTATATTTTTATGTTATTTCTATTAGTTTTTCTATTTCATCCTGTAAATTTTAAATAGTTAGTATGTATAACTTTCCTAAGAAAAAGGAAAGTTTTCCCATATAAAATAAAGTTCATACTTTCGGTGATAGGTTTACATAGAATTTAAGAGTTAGAAGACTTTAGAGAAAGAAAATGACTCTACATGGTTTAAATTAAGGTCTGGCATAGTCCATAGCACAACGAAGGTCCTCAGTAGGAAGGAAAAACCAAAGGAAACAAGACAGGCAGGCAGGCAGCTAGTCAGGAAGTTTCAAAAAGGCAAGTCCAGCGGGGCCTCAAAAAAGTAACAGAGGCATTCCACATAGATAAAAAGACATGAGCAAATCCTTAAGCAAAGTATGAAAATAGCTGTGAAGAGCTGTAGGGAAACAGGCCTATATAGAGCACAGAGTCTCTATTTGGGAGAAAAAGAAAAAGATGTCAAGTGTTACCCAACTGTGAGAAGGCTTTGTATGCCAAGATAAAATCTTAGATGTGATTAAACAACTGAAAGACAAAATGTACTATTAGGTCAGAGGAACAAGAAGAAAATGTAAATTAAAAGATTAATCTGACAGATTTAAAGTTTGAAGTAACAGAATCAGAGAGATGAATTAGGCTAATCAAAAATGAGGTGATAAAGGCCTAAATTAGTATGATAGCAGGATGAAAAAGTCTTTACCTAAAGAATCTCTAGAATTGTAAAATCTGCCAATTCCGAAAAAGGATGGTGGGTTAAATGTATATTTACTTTCACTTTCTTCCCCACTCCCACAAAATATATAAAGGAGCAAAATTTTACAAAACCACATGGATGGAAAAAAAATGGAACAGAACACATTTTTGGAAAATGGGAACAATGCCTTGATAGACCCACAAGAACTAAATTCTAAGCCATCGAGGAAAAAAGCAGAAAACCAACCCCAATGTATATGCTGGAATCCTCCAGTCTCAGGAGCTGGTGACTGATTAAGGGTGGGGGAGGCAAGATGAATGAATGTCAAAATTAAAAGGACTGGTTCAACATCTGTTCAATCAGCAGGTGGATTCCCAGATCCTCTCCGTGGTTCCTTTTAGCAGAGAAACTGCCCCTCCTGCACCCTGTCAAAAAACTGATTTATTCTCTGGAGAATGTAAGCCAGAGGTCCTCTAGCCTGGAGAACACCAGGCAAAGTTGAAAGTGAGGGTCTAAGTTGAATACTGGGAAACTAACTGCAAGGTATGCAAAGCGGAAGCTTCCGTATTCTCCTATGGTACTGCCTCTTGCCTGTATTGTTTCTTCTTTCTTGGTTTATTCTCTCCTACTGGTGAAGCACACATATCCTCTAGTGAGTTCCTAAAAAAGAGTGTAAGGGAGACCTTGGATGCATGAAAATATCTTTCATCTATTTCACTAGCTGATAGTTTGCCTAGATACAGGATTCCAAGTTGGAAAATTGTTTCGCCTCAGAATTTTGAAGGCATTGCTTCATTGTCTTCTACTTTCCTGTGCTACCACTAAGAAGCAAGACCAATAGGATTCCTGATTCTTTTGAACTGACTGATTTTTTTTTTCTCTCTGGAGCTTGCAGTATGCTCTTTGTATCTAATGCTGCAATTTCATGATAATGTGCCTTGATGTGGCTGGGTTTTCATTCATTGGTCAAGTCTCTTTTTATTTGAAAACTAGGGTTTTTTACCTCAGGGATATTTTATTTAAATAAAAACATGCCCTGAACAGCATGGCGCAGTTGGCTGGAGCATCTTTCAATAAACCAAAAGGTCAAGGGTTCAATTCTGGGTCAAGGTACACACATATGTTGTGGGTTTAGTCTCTAGTCGGGGAACCTACAAGAGGCAACCAATCAATGTTTCTCTCATTCCAATGTTGCTCTCCCTCCCTGTCCCTCTCTCTAAAATCCATAAGCATGTCCTGGAGTGAGGGTAAAAAATTTAAAAATAAAAAATAAATGAAATAAAAACAAAGTTTGGTTAAAAGATATAAAAATGGTTGTCACTGGGAAGAAGGAACTGAAAGAAGGGAGTTGAGGATTGCAGTTTTTGTAACAAATCATGGAAGACTAAGTCATTAAATATATAGATGGATACTATGATTAAAATATCTTAAAACATATAGATGTTTAAATGTTTTAATTATTTTAAATATATATTTTATATGGTTATGTTTATTTTTAATATCTTTATACATTTAAAAATATTTTTATGCAAAAAAGATGCTCTAACCAGATAAATATATAAAAGAATCCAAAACTGTGATCATCATGGAGGATAAATAAAACTTAAGAAACATATTTGAAGGAAATATTACTCAGCACATAAAAAATAGGATGTTAAAGATTATTCAACTAGAAATGTCTTTTAAATAGATGAAAATGTAAGAAAGCTTAGTTCAAATTTTACCAGTTTTGGAATTAAATAGCCCCAAGATATCATGGCCTAAGTAAAATAATTGTTTTTTAAAGAAGAAAACCTTTTTATTTTATTTTACTTTTTTTTCTTTATTATTATTTTTGAGAGGGGAAGGGAGAAAGAGAAGGAGAGAAACATCAATGTGTCACTGCATCTCATGTACCCCCTACTGGGGTTCTGGCCTGCAACCCAGGCATGTGCACTGCCCTGGGAATCGAACCAGCAACCCTTTGGTTCGCAGGCTGGCACTCAATCCACTGAGCCACACCAACCAGGGCCTAAGTAAAGTAATTTTTAAAAGGATTTCATTTCCTTAGGTGTTACAATTTAGTTTTTGAAGATCAACTACTGTGGAAATTCCTATTGTTATTGCCTTAGAAGATAGTCATCCACAGCAAAGAACCACTAAAAACTTTCACAAAATGACAATAAAACAACATATTAGTCTCATCTAGTGAACTGAATAGAGGGGTAGGGGCTGGAATGTAAAGACTGAGCTGAGAGACTATTATTTCAAAACAATAAGAAAACCTGAGTGCCAAGGAAGCAGAATTATTTACTTCTTAATTTCCAAGAAAATGGAGAAGATTCATGTTGACACCACAAATCTAAAAGCATAAAAAGTGTGCAAATTAAGGTTCTTTTTCAAAACTGTTATTTGTAGTCTAATTGTTAAGTTAGTAAAAAATAAACACTTTTTTAAAAGTTTTTTTGCAATAGAACATAACAAAAAAGTAACTTGGCATCTTAATTTTACACTGCATAAATTCCTCTTGTCCTGTATCTGAGAAAAGGTAACTAAAGGCAATGGATAAACATTGTGTTAATTGGTGCTTTTAAAACTATAATTTATACAGGTGAAAACTATGTGAAAAAGAGTATTTTTCCTCAATGTCAGCCTTACAAACCCAGTGTTCTTTCCTTTGCCTTCCACCACATTCTCCATTCACAACAAATGGTACCTAATAGCACAAAAAGAAATCTCACAATACAGTATTAGAATCAAGGGAGGAAAAACCTATGCTCCTACAAACTCATTCAGACCTTTAGTTTGAATAGTGAATTATAAATCAAATACCTACTCTCTTACCTACTAGCACCTTAGCCAATGCATTACAAATCACACACACAACTTTAAAACTGTTCCTCAAAATTGTTAGTATTCTACAGGCCAGAAAGAGACAAAGATTTCATGGCACTCCCTCCTATTTGCCAATGGTAAGTAGAATTAGTAAAAAATAATAGAATGTAAAGAATCATCAATTCACACAGAAAAAGCCATCATCACATTAGAACTTTTACTTCAGCACAACTCTTGGAGAGTAGAGAATAAACAGTTTCTTACTTTCTTGATCCAACACCATGTTAAAACAGTGAAAATGCAATACACTAAAGGGCCACCAACAGTCCCTAAATCATACTCTAAGTACAATTAAAATGATCAAGCATTGTTATTAATGAGAAGGATTAACTTAAATGAAGCTTAGGGAGAACACTTAATTATTACAAAAATCCTTTGCAGACATATGTAAAGACAGAATATGAACTGTAGGGAAACTTAACCACCACCAAAAAAAAAACGAAGTAAAAAACTTAAAAAAAAAAGGTATGATGTCACCAGTCCCTAAAATGGCTTTAAGGAAAGGTCTGACCATGCAACAAAGAATTCTAACCTGAAAATCATTTACTTTTTTTCACTGAGCACAGTACATTTCCACCCTGTGTCCCTCCATTCATGGTCCTCATTTCCCAAAATGCAACAGGCTACTAAAAGTCCACAATGTATCTATGATATTTCTGTTGATATAAAGGGACAAAAGAAATTAAGAAGGAAAATAGATTTTGTAATTTAATTATGATGTGTTGAACATGGGATCAATAACTTGGAAGAGTGGGAAGTTTTCAACATCAAAAAAGAAATCAAAAAATTGCGAAAGTAGACTGACAAAGGACAATAAAATCAACTTTCATTAGCAAGGATTCTGCAAAATATATGGTATTTTCTGCTTTCAGATTTCAGCTGATATTGATCAGCTAATGAAAATGTGGTCAAGAGACTGTCATTCTAGTTACTGTTGTTTAAAAAAACAAAACAAAATAAAGCAACCCCACCCACATTACTGGAAAAAAAGCTGACTTATGTACTAAACTTGTTTACTCCGGCCACCCCTTCATAACAGAAATGCTTTGCAACTTGACTAGGGTTATATAAGTATTTTGCAATGTGTTATCAGTTTAAAGTCTTGTTTATTTACTCCCCAGTTAAGAATTAGGTTATTTTACTTACAAGACTTTAAACTGATAACGCATTGCAAAATATAATAACCTGAATCAAGTTGCAAAACATTTCTGTTATGAAGGTGGCCGGAGTAAACATTTTTTTTTAGGTTGCTTTATTTTGTTTTGTTTTTTTAAACAACAGTAACTAGAATGACAGTCTCTTGACCACATTTTCATTAGCTGATCAATATCAGCTGAAATCTGAAAGCAGAAAATACCATATATTTTGCAGAATCCTTGCTAATGAAAGTTGATTTTATTGTCCTTTGTCGTCTACTTTTCGCAATTTTTTGATTTCTTTTTTTGATGTTGAAAACTTCCCACTCTTCAAGTTATTGATCCCATGTTCAACACATCATAATTAAATTACAAAATCTATTTTCCTTCTTAATTTCTTTTGTCCCTTTATATCAACAGAAATATCATAGATACATTGTGGACTTTTAGTAGCCTGTTGCATTTTGGGAAATGAGGACCATGAATGGAGGGACACAGGTGAAATGTACTGTGCTCAGTGAAAAAAAGTAAATGATTTTCAGGTTAGAATTCTTTGTTGCATGGTCAGACCTTTCCTTAAAGCCATTTTAGGGACTGGTGACATCATACCTTTTTTTTTTAAGTTTTTTACTTCGTTTTTTTTTTGGTGGTGGTTAAGTTTCCCTACAGTTCATATTCTGTCTTTACATATGTCTGCAAAGGATTTTTGTAATAATTAAGTGTTCTCCCTAAGCTTCATTTAAGTTAATCCTTCTCATTAATAACAATGCTTGATCATTTTAATTGTACTTAGAGTATGATTTAGGGACTGTTGGTGGCCCTTTAGTGTATTGCATTTTCACTGTTTTAACATGGTGTTGGATCAAGAAAGTAAGAAACTGTTTATTCTCTACTCTCCAAGAGTTGTGCTGAAGTAAAAGTTCTAATGTGATGATGGCTTTTTCTGTGTGGAATTGATGATTCTTTACATTCTATTATTTTTTACTAATTCTACTTACCATTGGCAAAAGGAGGCAGTGCCATGAAATCTTTGTCTCTTTCTGGCCTGTAGAATACTAACAATTTTGAGGAACAGTTTTAAAGTTGTGTGTGTGATTTGTAATCATTTAAGGTGCTAGTAGGTAAGAGAGTAGGTATTTGATTTATAATTCACTATTCAAACTAAAGGTCTGAATGAGTTTGTAGGAGCATAGGTTTTTCCTCCCTTGATTCTAATACTGTATTGTGAGATTTCTTTTTGTGCTATTAGGTACCATTTGTTGTGAATGGAGAATGTGGTGGAAGGCAAAGGAAAGAACACTGGGTTTGTAAGGCTGACATTGAGGAAAAATACTCTTTTTCACATAGTTTTCACCTGTATAAATTATAGTTTTAAAAGCACCAATTAACAAAATGTTTATCCATTGCCTTTAGTTACCTTTTTCTCAGATACAGGACAAGAGGAATTTATGCAGTGTAAAATTAAGATGCCAAGTTACTTTTTTGATTATGTTCTATTGCAAAAAAAAACTTTTAAAAAAAGTGTTTATTTTTTTACTAACTTAACAATTAGACTACAAATAACAGTTTTGAAAAAGAACCTTAATTTGCACACTTTTTATGCTTTTAGATTTGTGGTGTCAACATGAATCTTCTCCATTTTCTTGGAAATTAAGAAGTAAATAATTCTGCTTCCTTGGCACTCAGGTTTTCTTATTGTTTTGAAATAATAGTCTCTCAGCTCAGTCTTTACATTCCAGCCCCATACCCCTCTATTCAGTTCACTAGATGAGACTAATATGTTGTTTTATTGTCATTTTTGTGAAAGTTTTTAGTGGTTCTTTGCTGTGGATGACTATCTTCTAAGGCAATAACAATAGGAATTTCCACAGTAGTTGATCTTCAAAAAACTAAATTGTAACACCTAAGGAAATGAAATCCTTTTAAAAATTACTTTACTTAGGCCCTGGTTGGTGTGGCTCAGTGGATTGAGTGCCAGCCTGCGAACCAAAGGGTTGCTGGTTCGGATTCCCAGGGCAGTGCACATGCCTGGGTTGCAGGCCAGAACCCCAGTAGGGGGTACATGAGATGCAGTGACACATTGATGTTTCTCTCCTTCTCTTTCTCCCTTCCCCTCTCAAAAATAATAATAAAGAAAAAAAAGTAAAATAAAATAAAAAGGTTTTCTTCTTTAAAAAACAATTATTTTACTTAGGCCATGATATCTTGGGGCTATTTAATTCCAAAACTGGTAAAATTTGAACTAAGCTTTCTTACATTTTCATCTATTTAAAAGACATTTCTAGTTGAATAATCTTTAACATCCTATTTTTTATGTGCTGAGTAATATTTCCTTCAAATATGTTTCTTAAGTTTTATTTATCCTCCATGATGATCACAGTTTTGGATTCTTTTATATATTTATCTGGTTAGAGCATCTTTTTTTGCATAAAAATATTTTTAAATGTATAAAGATATTAAAAATAAACATAACCATATAAAATATATATTTAAAATAATTAAAACATTTAAACATCTATATGTTTTAAGATATTTTAATCATAGTATCCATCTATATATTTAATGACTTAGTCTTCCATGATTTGTTACAAAAACTGCAATCCTCAACTCCCTTCTTTCAGTTCCTTCTTCCCAGTGACAACCATTTTTATATCTTTTAACCAAACTTTGTTTTTATTTCATTTATTTTTTATTTTTAAATTTTTTTACCCTCACTCCAGGACATGCTTATGGATTTTAGAGAGAGGGACAGGGAGGGAGAGCAACATTGGAATGAGAGAAACATTGATTGGTTGCCTCTTGTAGGTTCCCCGACTAGAGACTAAACCCACAACATATGTGTGTACCTTGACCCAGAATTGAACCCCTTGACCTTTTGGTTTATTGAAAGATGCTCCAGCCAACTGCGCCATGCTGTTCAGGGCATGTTTTTATTTAAATAAAATATCCCTGAGGTAAAAAACCCTAGTTTTCAAATAAAAAGAGACTTGACCAATGAATGAAAACCCAGCCACATCAAGGCACATTATCATGAAATTGCAGCATTAGATACAAAGAGCATACTGCAAGCTCCAGAGAGAAAAAAAAATCAGTCAGTTCAAAAGAATCAGGAATCCTATTGGTCTTGCTTCTTAGTGGTAGCACAGGAAAGTAGAAGACAATGAAGCAATGCCTTCAAAATTCTGAGGCGAAACAATTTTCCAACTTGGAATCCTGTATCTAGGCAAACTATCAGCTAGTGAAATAGATGAAAGATATTTTCATGCATCCAAGGTCTCCCTTACACTCTTTTTTAGGAACTCACTAGAGGATATGTGTGCTTCACCAGTAGGAGAGAATAAACCAAGAAAGAAGAAACAATACAGGCAAGAGGCAGTACCATAGGAGAATACGGAAGCTTCCGCTTTGCATACCTTGCAGTTAGTTTCCCAGTATTCAACTTAGACCCTCACTTTCAACTTTGCCTGGTGTTCTCCAGGCTAGAGGACCCTCTGGCTTACATTCTCCAGAGAATAAATCAGTTTTTTGACAGGGTGCAGGAGGGGCAGTTTCTCTGCTAAAAGGAACCACGGAGAGGATCTGGGAATCCACCTGCTGATTGAACAGATGTTGAACCAGTCCTTTTAATTTTGACATTCATTCATCTTGCCTCCCCCACCCTTAATCAGTCACCAGCTCCTGAGACTGGAGGATTCCAGCATATACATTGGGGTTGGTTTTCTGCTTTTTTTCTCGATGGCTTAGAATTTAGTTCTTGTGGGTCTATCAAGGCATTGTTCCCATTTTCCAAAAATGTGTTTTGTTCCATTTTTTTTCCATCCATGTGGTTTTGTAAAATTTTGCTCCTTTATATATTTTGTGGGAGTGGGGAAGAAAGTGAAAGTAAATATACATTTAACCCACCATCCTTTTTCGGAATTGGCAGATTTTACAATTCTAGAGATTCTTTAGGTAAAGACTTTTTCATCCTGCTATCATACTAATTTAGGCCTTTATCACCTCATTTTTGATTAGCCTAATTCATCTCTCTGATTCTGTTACTTCAAACTTTAAATCTGTCAGATTAATCTTTTAATTTACATTTTCTTCTTGTTCCTCTGACCTAATAGTACATTTTGTCTTTCAGTTGTTTAATCACATCTAAGATTTTATCTTGGCATACAAAGCCTTCTCACAGTTGGGTAACACTTGACATCTTTTTCTTTTTCTCCCAAATAGAGACTCTGTGCTCTATATAGGCCTGTTTCCCTACAGCTCTTCACAGCTATTTTCATACTTTGCTTAAGGATTTGCTCATGTCTTTTTATCTATGTGGAATGCCTCTGTTACTTTTTTGAGGCCCCGCTGGACTTGCCTTTTTGAAACTTCCTGACTAGCTGCCTGCCTGCCTGTCTTGTTTCCTTTGGTTTTTCCTTCCTACTGAGGACCTTCGCTGTGCTATGGACTATGCCAGACCTTAATTTAAACCATGTAGAGTCATTTTCTTTCTCTAAAGTCTTCTAACTCTTAAATTCTATGTAAACCTATCACCGAAAGTATGAACTTTATTTTATATGGGAAAACTTTCCTTTTTCTTAGGAAAGTTATACATACTAACTATTTAAAATTTACAGGATGAAATAGAAAAACTAATAGAAATAACATAAAAATATACTCAGTCTGGCCCTGGCTGGTGTGGCTCAGTGGACTGAGTGCTGGCCTGTGAACCGAGAGGTCAGCAGTTCGATTCCTGGTCAGGGCACATGCCTGGGTTGCAGGCCAGGTCTGTCTGCCCTGACTAGTGTAGTTCAGTTGGATGAGTGTCTTTCTGCAAAGCGAAAGATTGCTGGCACAGTTCCTAGTCAGTCACATGCCTGGGTTGCAGGTTTGATCCACATGTCTCACATTGATGTTTCTCTCCCTCTCTCTCCCGACCTTCCCCTCTCTCTAAAAATTATCATTCAAATACATTTGTCTCCAGTTTCCCGCCACTTCTTTCCCCTTCTCTACCCATCCCCATGCCCCACCCTCAACCCTTCCCCACTTTGGCTTTGTCCATGGGTCCTTTATACGTGTTCCTTGATTTGACCCTTCTCCTTCTTTTCCGTGTTACCCCCCCTCCCTCCTTCCCTTTCGTTACTGTCGGGGTTCTTTTTTTTCTTTTAATGTTGCTGGTTATATTTTTCTTGTTTGTTTTGTTGATTAGGTTCCACTTACAGGTGAGATCATATGGTATTTGTCTTTCACTGCCTGGCTTACATTTTGCTTAGCCTAAAGCTCTCCAGATCCATCCATGCTGTCATGAGGGGTAGTAGCTCTTTCTTTCTGCTGTGTAGTATTCCATTGTGTAAATGCACCATAGTTTTTTGATCCACTCATTTACTGATAGGCACTTAGGTTGCTTCCAGCACTTGGCTATTGTAAATTGTGCTGCGATGAACATTGGGGTGCATAGGTTTTCTTAATTGGTGTTTTTGGATTCTTAGGGTATAATGCCAGCAGTGGAATCACTGGGTCAAAAGGCAGTTCCATTTTTAGCTTTCTGAGGAAATTCCAAACTGTTTTCCACAGTGGCTGCATCAGTCTGCATTCCCGCCAACAGTGGACTAGGGTTCCCTTTTCTCCACAACCTCTTCAGCACTTGTTTGTTGATTTGTTTATGATGGCCATTCTGACTGGTGTGAAGTGGTATCTCATTGTGGTTTTAATCTGCATTTCTCTGATGGCTAGTGATCCTGAGCGTCCTTTCCTATGTCCCTGTGTATGTTTTCCTTGGAGAAGTGTCTGTTCATGTCCTTTGCCCTTTCTTTAATTGGGTTATTTGTCTTTCTGGAGTGGAGTTGTGTGAGTTCTTTATATATTTTGGAGATCAAACCCTTGTCTGAGGTATCATTGGCAAAAAAAGTTTCCCATACGGTTCATTCCCTTTTCATTTTGCTGTGCTCTCTTTAGCCATGCAGAAGCTTTGATGAAGTCCCATTTGTTTATCCTTTCCTTTATGTGCCGTGCTCTAGGGGACATAATGGTGAAAATATTGCTGCGCGGAATATGATAGTTTCTTGCCTATGTTCTCCTCTAGTACTTTTATGGTGTCACAACTAATATTTAAGTCTTTTATCCATCTCGAGTTTATTTTTGTGCGTGGTGTAAGTTGGTCGTCAAATTTCAATTTTTTGCATGTAGCTATTCAGGTCTCCCAACACCATTTGTTGAAGAGGCTATTTTTACTCCATTTTAAGGTTCTGTCCCCCCTTGTTGAATATTAATTGACCGTAGAGACATGGTTTTATTTCTGGGCTCTCTATTCTGATCCATTGATCTATGTGTCTGTTCTTATGCCAATACCAGACGATTTTGATTACAGTGGTCTTGCAATATAGTTTGGTGTCAGGTATTGTGATCCCTCCTACCTTGTTCTTCTTTCTCAAAATTGCTGCAGCTATTTGGGGTCATTTATGGTTCCATATAAATTTTTGAAATACTTGTTCTATATCTGTGAAATATGTTATTGCTATTTTAACAGGGATTGCATTGAATCTATAAATTGCTTTGGGTAGTATGGACATTTTGATCATGTTAATCTTTCCAATCCATGAACACGGTATATGCTTACATTTATTTGTGTTTTCCTTTATTTCTTTCTTCAATGTTGTATTGTTTTCTGCATACAGGTCTTTTACCTCCTTGGTTAAGTTTATTCTTAGGTACTTTATTTTTCTTGTTGCTATAGCAAATGGGATGTTTTTCCTGATTTCTGATTCTGATATTTCATTGTCAGTGTACAAAAATGCCTTCGATTTCTGAATATTGACTTTGTAGCCCGCTGTTTTGCTAAATTCACTTATTAGGTTGAGTAGTTTTTTGGTGGAGTGTATGGGGTTTTCTATGTACACTATCATGTCATCTGTAAACAATGAAAGTTTAACTTCCTCCTTTCCAATTTGGGTGCCTTTTATTTCTTTTTCTTGTCTGATCGCTGTGGCTAGGACTTCCAATACTATGTTGAATCGAAGTGGTGAAAGTTGACACCCTTGTCTTGTTCCTGATATTAGTGGGAAAGCTTTTAGTTTTTGCCTGTTGAGTATGATATTGGCTATAGGGCTTTCATATATGGCCTTTATTTTGTTCAAGTATGCCTCCTTTATTCCCACTAAATAAATAAAATCTTTAAAAATATAATCTTAGTAACAATAGGGAAGTGGACATTAAATCAACAGTGATAACCATTTTATACCTAAAAAATTAGTAAAAATTTGAAATAATGCCCTGACCAGCGTGGCTCAGTTGAGTGTAGTCCTGCAAAGTGAAAGGTCTCTGGTTTAATTCCTGGTCAGTTCACATGCCTGGGTTGCGGGCTCTCCCTGTCAGGGTATGTGCAAGACACAAGAGATCACTGTTTCTCTCCCACACATCAATGTTTTTCTCCCACTCTTTCTCCCGCCATACCCCTCTCTCGAAAAATAAATAAAATCTTAAAAATATTTGAAAGATTGCCAAAACCCAGTGCTGGTAGAGGTATGAATAATTTGGTACTGGTGAGGCTCTTAATTGGTATGTAACTTTTATGGTAGGTAATGGGCAAGGTGTAAAATGTGCTCCTTTAGACTCTGCCAGTCATTCAGAAATTTTTTAGTATAGAAATACTTCTGGCACCTGTGCATAAAGATATACAAGGATATTTATTGAAACATTATTTATGAAGTGGTAGTTTGAATTTCATAAATACACAGGTGGGCACAAGGAGGCTCATAGTTTGTATAGAAAATACAGTAATTAATAAATAATACAAGAATAATCTTTTACATACTCACAACTGCATACTTATTTTGCCCACCCCTGTATTTACATTTCTACTATGAAATATGATATAGCTATTGAAAAGAGTGAGCCAACTCTATTTATTGACATGGTTTACCTTCTAAGGTATGTTGTTACATGGAAAAAGTAAAATGTTCAGAACAAATACAATGTGATCTCTCCCCCCTTCTTATGTAAAAGTTACCAAAAACTCTACAATAAATATATTGTAGTAGAAAAAGGATGGAAAAGATTCATATCAAAATGTTAACAGCATTTACCCAAAGGGAGAAAGTAGGATTGGGATATATGTGTGGGGGGTTTTACTTTTCACTAGATTTTGTATTATTTGAATATTTTTAGAGATTTCTACATTTGATTTTCTGCATATCCATATTATATTCTAATATTTTTTTTTGTAACTAAAAATTGGTAATGGCAAAATCAGTTAGCATTTCGGTGTTGATATATTTTAATAAAGCTACTATTTAAGAAGTACTTATAGTATCTCAGGCACTATGTTAAGCACTTTTCACTTGCAGAATCTAATTTAATCTTCCACGAAGGTAGGTACTACTATTATACTTTGCAGATAAACTCAGAGAGATTAAGTAATTTGCTCAAGGTCATACAAGTGCTAAGTGGTATATCCCTAATGCTGGAATTCAGATTTATCTAACTTGAGAGTATGATCTGTGTTATCTCAGATTTTCATTGTGTGCCACACACAGGCACCACATGTGTTTTCTTTTTTAAAAATTGGGATTATGCATTTTCTGGTTACAAAAGTAATACATGCTTAATGTAACATGGCTATACAGAAAGTCAAATGTAGAAATCTCTAAATGCCATCCCAGAGATAACCACTGTTAATAGTTTATCATGTAACATTTGCTCGCTCCATTCTAGCCAGGATATCATCTATTCTATTTCTAGAACTTAATATGCATGCTCTCACCTCCTGGTCATTGCTCTCTTTCTAGAATTCCCCCAAATACTGTCATGGTTTATTCCCTTATCTCATTCTTATCTTTCCTTTATTAAATGTTACCTTTTCAGTGAGGTCTTCCACTACTATCTAAAATTGCTATCCTCCCATCTGTGAATCTTAACACTCTTTTGATTTAACTCTCCCTAGTGTATTTTTTATCATTATAAAACAGGTTATTAGGTTGAACTATATGAAATTACCAATTATTAATCATTTTACCTATATAATGTCAGTTTCTTATTGTCAACTCAATTTATATTTTAAGTATTTCTCATTTACCTTTTTCCGAGTAACATGTAAAATTCATAAAGGTTAAGAGTTTTGTTTGTTCTATCTATTGCTTTATCTCTAGGGCCTGCAACAGTGCTGGGCATATAGATAGTAGGCATGCAATAAATATAAAATAAATTATTGTAGGCTTTTGTTATCATATGAACTTTAAAAAGGATTAATTATATATACTTTTTATTTGTTGATTTTAGAGAAAGAGAGAACAGGGTGTGGGGAGAGAGAGAAACATTGATTTGTTGTTCCACTTATTTATGCATTCATTGGTGTTGCTGGTACGTGTCCTGACTGGGGATCGAACCTTGGTATATGGGGCCATGCTGTAACCAACTGAGCTACATGGCCAGGACCTTACATATATACTTTTTAGTAGCTTATTTTTCCATAATCATTTGGTGGATACATTTCTAATTCAAGGATATAGATCTGCCTTAAAATGTTTTAATATTTAAAATTTTTTGCATATATTAAATTTTTTATATATTAAAGCATTTTTTATTGTGGCAAAAAACACATAACACAAAGTTTGCCATTTTGACCATTTTTAAGTACACAGTTCATTGCTACTAGTATATTCACATTGTTGTGCACCATCCACCTCCAGAACTTTTTTTGTCTTGTAAAACTCAGACTCCGTAGCCATTAAACAGTAACCCCTGTCTTTCAATCCCTCCAGCCCCGGCAACCACCGTTCTACACTCTATTTCTGAGTTTGACTATTTAGGTACCTTATATAAATGGAATCATATGGTATTTAACCCATTTGTGACTGGCTTATTTAACTTAGCATGATATCTTCTAGGATAATTCATATTGTAGCATATTGCAGAATTTCCTTCTTTTTAAAGGCTGAGTAGAATAGTATTTCATTGGTGGTATGTCACAGTTTTTATTCATTTATCTCAGTGGACTCTTGCGTTGCTTCCACCTCTTGACTATTGTAAATAAGGCTGTTGTGAACATGTTGTACAGTGTCTTTTTGAGACCCTGTTTTCAGTTCTTTTGTATATATACCCATAAGTGGAATTGCTGGATCAGAGAATAATTCTGTTTTTAAATTTTTATGGAATTTCCATATTGTTTTCCATAGCAGCTGCACTATTTTACATTCCCACCAACTGTGTACAAGAATTCTGATTCCTCTACATCCTCACTAACACTTGTTATTTTCTTCTTCTTCTTTTTTTTTTTTAATGGTGGCATTCTAATGGGAGTGAGGTGATATTTTATTGTAGTTTTGAATTGTATTTCTCTAATGCTTAGTGATGTTGGGCATATTTTCATATGTTTGGTGGCCATTTATAGTTCTTCTTTGGAGAAATGTCTGTTCAAATCTTTTGCTCAATTTTTAATCAGGTTGTGTTTTTGTTGTAGTTGTTTTTTTTTTTTTTTTTTAAGTTGTAGTTCTTTATATATCTTGAATATTAATCCCATATGAGATGTATGATTTACAAATATTTTTTCCCATTTCATGGGTTGCCTTTTTAATCTGTTAATAGTGTTCTTTTATGCATTAAAAAATTCTCATTTTGCTGAAGTCCAGTTTATCTATATTTTACTTTTATTGCTTGTGCTTTTAATATATCCAAGAAATTGTCAAATCCAATGTCATGAATCTATTCCTTTATGTTTTCTCCTACCTAAGAGATTTATAGTTTTAGCTCTTATATTTAACTCTTTGATCTATTTTGAGTTAACTTTTATATATGACGTAAGGTAAGGAAGGCTACAACTTCATTATTTTGCATATGGCTATCTAGCACCATTTGTTGAAAAGACTGTCCTTTTTCATTTAATAACCTCGGCATCCTTGTTGAAAATCTTTTGACCATATGTGTGAGGGTTTATTTCTGGGCTCTCTGTTCTCTTCCATTAGTCTGAATGTATGTCTTTATGCCAGTACCATACTGTTTTGATTACTGTAGCTTTGTCATGCATTATAATTTTAATGGTGGTTTTTGAATACTTTCTTTATCCAGAATTAAAGGCAGTTATAAATGTCAGGGTTGTAATAAAAGACATGCATAAAAGAGGTTTTGTGTTTTGTGGTAGGTGAAGGTTATTATAAATATAATTTAGAGGTAGATTTTAGGACTAATAAATAAAACATTAAAAACCCTATCTAAAGTGGTTCATATTTTAGACAAATTACCAATAGGATGAATTACTGTTACCAGCATTTGTTTTTGAACATTTTATTACCTATTATTTTATTATCATTCCTATTTTTCTCAGTCATATGTTTTCAATGACTTAGTTTTATATTGTACTACCCTTATGTCACACTAAGTTCCTCTTTCATTTAAAAGGAGCTAATATTAGTAAATCGAATCCAGAGTATATTAAAAGAGTCATACATCATTATTGTATCAATTTCCCAGGGCTTCTGTGACAAATTACCACAAAAGGAGGGCTTAAAACAACAGAAGTTTTTTCTCTCACAGTTCTGGAGGCTCAGAATCTGAAATGAAGATGTTGACAGGGTTGGTTCCTTCTGGAGGCTCTGAGGGAGAATTGTACCCTCTTTTCTGGTAGACACATCACTTAATCTCCATGTCTCTGTATTCAGATGTCTCTCTTCTTTCTTATAAAGACAATAGTCATTATGTTTAGAGCCCACCCTAATCCTTGTGACCTCAGTCTTAATTTTATATTCAGAGACCCTATTTATAAATAAGTTCATATTCTGAGTTTCTATCTGGACATGCATTTTCATACTGTTCAACCCACTACTTAATAATTTTTTGTGTAAACATTTTCCTGGGTCATATGTTAGTTGCATGCTTAGAGAAAATTGCAACTACTTTCTGGAGTATTGCGTTATATTACATTCTTATCAGCAACATATAAGTGACACACTTTTTCTGTATCATTCTGAGGATTTGGTATTTTTATTATATTTTTACTTTAGTCATTTTGATAGGTATGTAGTGCATAACTTTGTCTTTTTTTTGTAATCCTCACTTTAGGATATGTTTATTGTTTTTGTTTGTTTGTTTGTTTTTGGGGAGAGAGAAAGAAACATTGATGTGAGAGAGAAACATTGATGGTTTGCCTCTCCTAAACCCCCTCGACTGGGGATTGAACCCTCAACCTTTTGGTGTATGGGACAACAGTCCAACCAACTGAGCCACTTGGCCAGTGCCACACTGTGTTTTTATTTGCATTTCTCTCATGGCTGTTGATGTTGCACATCTTTTCATATGCTTATTTATCATTTGTATATCTTTGTTGGTGAAATGTCTCTATGTGTTGTCCATGTTCTAATTTTACTGTTTGCTTTTTTTTACTTTTGAGTTTTGGAGTTCTTTTTATATTCTGGATACAAATCCTTTGTCACAATGTTTTTTCCCATTTTGTAACTTGTCTTTTCATCCTCTTTCATAGAATAGTTTTTAATTTTAATAAAGTTCAATTCATCAGTTTCTTCCATGGATCATGTTTTTGGTACCAACTCTAAGAACTCTTTGCCTAGTCCTAGATCCCAAAAATTTTTATGTTTTTTCCTAAAAGTTACATAGGTTTACATTTTACATTTAAGTCTGTTACTCATTTTGATTACTTTCTGTATAAGAGGCGAAGCTTAGGTTGACGTCATTATTTTGTCTACAGATGTCCAGTTGCTCTAGTACCTTTTGTTGAAAAGGCTGTTCCTCCATTGAATTGCTCTTGCACTTTAGTCAAAAATCAGTTGGGCGTATTTGTATGGGTCTATTTCTGGGTTTCAATGATCTGTGTGTCTGACTCTCTCTCAAGGCCCCATGGTCTTGATTCCAATACCTATATAATCTAGAAATTGGGTAGGCTTATTTCTCCCACTTTTTCTTTGTCATAGTTATTTTAGCTATTATAGCTCCTTTACCTTGCCATATAAATTTTGAATAACCTCGTTTATATCTTCAAAAACATCTTGGTAGAGTTTTCATAGGAATTGCATTAAATCCATATATCAATTTGAAAAGAATTGACATCTTTACTATACTGAGTAAACATTTACTTCCAGTTCGTGAACGTGGTATGTCTCTCCATTTATTTAATCTTTGATTTTTTTAAAGCGTGTTATAGTGTTCAGAGTGCAAGTACTTTGTATATTTATTAGATTTACACTTAATTTTTTTAATGATTATAAATTGTTTTGGATTTGAATTTTTGTGTCCATGTAATAAGTGCTAGTATATAGAAACACAATTGATTTTTGTACATTTACTTTTATCCTGCAACTTTGCTGAATTCTAGGGGTTATCTTTTTTTTTTGATAGATTCCTTAGGATTCTCTACAAAGACACTCATATGTAAATAGGAACAATTTTATTTTTTCCCTTTTGATCTATATTTCCTTTTCTTGTATTTTTTGTACTGGCTAGAACTTCCCACAGTATGTTTGTATACGGAATGATAGTGAATATTTTCACCTAGTTTCCAATATCAGGGAGAAAGCAGTCTTTCACCATTAGGTATAATGTTAGGTATAGATGAATGGAAGTCCTACAACTAAGGATATAAAGAAGAATCCAAATCAAGACTGGTAGGAGAGGTGGAGATGAGGAACGGGCTGGTCCCACTCACGTGTGGTGGATAAAAATTGGGAGATGTCTCTGCTGTGGAGTTCTCTCCTTAGGAGTGAGGGGTCCTAGCCCCACCCCAGATCCCTCAGCCCAGTGTTCCAGTGCCAGGAAGAGAAGTCCCTATTACTTCTGGCTGTAAAAAAACAGTGAGGATTAGGGCTGAGGGACAAAGAGGGCTTCTGGAGACCTGGGCAGATCCTTTTAAAGGGCCCATGCACGGACTTGCTCGGACTTACTTGCTCTAAGCTCTAGCACTGGGGCAGTAGCTTTTATTAAAGGCACCAGGGACAAAAGGGGAGGAACTGAACTGTCTGTCTTACATCAGGACAAGAGCTGTAGGGGCAGCTGTCTCCCAGACAGAAGTGCTGGCAGAGATCATTTTTCCTTTACTGAGTCTTCTACAGAGCTGGCATTGGGTGCCATATCTGAATCTCCATCAACCTGGCTGTTACTGTTTGCCTCATCCTGGTGATTCCCTGAGATCCTGCTCACCCAACTTGTGGGCCTATCCAAGCTCTCTCCAGTTGCATTTCTGTACAAATGGCCTGTCTTGGCTCATGTTTCAGACATTTAAAATCCCTTAAAAAGCAGCACCTGGCCTTGATGAGCTTCGTCTCTTGCTAAGTTGGCCCCAGGCCTGGCACTAACAGCAGCTGGACTTGGTTCGAAGCTTGGCCTTTCCTGGGCATCTCCAAGCCCAGCACAAGTAGCAGCCATTTGCAGATCACCTGCAGCTCATGCCATGTGGCCCATGGCAGAACATAGGCTGTGGCTGAACTTGGCCTGTGCCTTTGGGAGTCCCCAGAGCCAGCACACCAAGTGGAGCTTCAGACCATATAGAAGCATTACCCAACCACCTCCACAAGCAACATACTCAAAAGGTAGACTCAGCAGACACCAGAGCCCTGCTGAACTAAGTTCTGCTCAGTGGGGTGGTCCACTACCCAGCTGATTCTCCATGATCGTCACAGCTAGTCCTTACAGTCAGTTGATTTGGGAGTAAATCCCATTGATATGCTAACAGTAGTCAAGGCTCAACTACAACAGCAGGTTGTACAGAACCCATATGGGTAGGGGTGCAGTTGGAGTTCCCAGCTTGGGTGAATGGGGAGGCTGTGCCACTGGACCCTACATGACACCTACTACATGAGGCCACTCTTCCAAGCTTGTAACATGCAGCAGTTCTACCTAATACATAGAAGCAAACACATGGAAGCTCTCAAAATAAGGAGACAGTGAACCATGACCCAAGTGAAAGAACAGAACAAAACTCCAGAACAAGAACTAAAATTGAGACAAGCAGTCTACTAAATGCAGAATTCCAAACACTGGTTACAAGTATAGTATGCTCAGTGAACTTAGTGAAGAGTAGATGAACTAAGAGAGAACTTCAGCAGCGTAAAAAAAGAGACATGGAAATAATAAAAAAGAACCAGTAAGAAATGAAGGATACACTAACTGAAATGAAGAATAATTTACTGGGAATCAACAGTAGAGTAAATGAAGCCTAAAATCAAAACAGCAATTTGGAATGTGAGGATGCAAAAAACATCCAGTCAGAACACTATAAAGAAAAAGGAATCCAGCCCTGGCCGGGTAGCTCTGTTGGTTAGAGTGTTGTCCTGATACACCAAGGCTGCAGGTTCGATCTCTGGTTAGGGCACATACAAGAGCAACCAATGAATGCATAAATAAGTTAAACAACAAAGCAATGTTTTCTTCTCTCTCCCCCGCCTTCCTCTTTCTAAAATCAATAAATTTTTTAAAAATTAAAAAAAGACAAACCCAAAATGAAGGTTGTATAGGGTACTTTGGAACAGCTTCAAGCATACATGTCATAGGAGTGCCAGAAGGAAAAGAGATAGCAAGAAATTGAAAACGTATTTGAAAAAATAATGATGGAAAACTTCCTTAACCTGGTGAAGGAAATATACAAGTCTAGGAAGTGCAGAGAATGTTAAACAAGATGAACCCAAAGAGGCTTACACCAGGACACATCATAATTAAAATGCCAAAGATTAAAGACAAAAAGAATCTTAAAAAAAAAAATTTCTTAGTTTATTAATCCTCTCATGAATAATCAGCATTATTACCACAGATGAGTCACTGAAGAATCTTTACTCCTCCTTGTTTGCCAGGACCAACATTGGTCTTTGCAGTCCCCCTGACTTTATTCTTTTCTTGCGTTCCTTTCTCTGTTTTCTTGAAGTCGTCTTCTTCTCATATAGGCCATGTCTTGTGAGCCTGTGTTTGGGTTCGTTTTTCTTTGCATAATCCAAGGAATCATAAATCATGCCAAAGCCAGTTGTCTTGCCACCACCAAAATGGGTTCTGAATCCAAATACAAAGAAGACATCTGGTGTGGTCTTATACATATTGTCTAGTTTTTCCCGAATTTCTGTCTTGGGGACTGTTGCCTTGCCAGGGTGAAGGACATCAAAGACCATTTGTTTACACTGAAGTAGTCTGTTGGACATGAACTTCTGGTTTGGATAGTCACTGTGTCATTCATAATGGCTGCTGATCTTCAAGCGGCAAGGGAAGAAAAGACCAAAAAGAGACTCTTAAAAGCAGCAAGAGAAAAGCAGTTAGTTACCTACAAGGGACCACCCATAAGACTGTCAGCTGATTTCTCAACAGAAACATGGAGGCCAGAAGGGAGTGGCAAGAAATATTCACAGTGATGAGAAGCAAGTACCTATAACCAAAATTAGTCTACCCAGCAAAGCTATCATTTAGAATGGAAGGAAAGATAAAGAACTTCCCAGCCCTCCCATGTTAAAAGAGTTAATCACCACCAAACTAGTATTACATGAAATATTAAAGGGTCTTTTTTAAGAAGGAAAAGAAAAGATTAAAAATATGAACAATAAAATGACAGTAAATACATATCTGTCGACAATTGAATCTAAAAAACAAACAAAAAAGAATTCTTGTAGGACATACACATAGCCAACAGACATACAAAGATGCTGAATATCACTAATGATCAGAGAAATGGAGATTAAAACCACAATGAGATATCACCTTATGCCTGTCAGAATGGCTATCATAAATAAGACGACAAACAACCAAGTGTTGTGAAGAATGTGGAGACAAGTGTGCATTGTTGGTGGGACTGTAAATTGGTATAGCCACTAAGTATGGAGGTTGCTCAAAATATTGAAAATAGAACTACCATATAACCCAGCAATTCCACTTCTGGGTATTTATCCAAAGAAATCTAAAACAGTGATTTGAAAAGATACATGCATCCTTATGTTCATTGCAGAATTATTTACAGTAGTCAAGATTGGAAGCAACATAGGTGTCCATCCATAGCCAAATGGATAAAGAAGATATCATTCATACACACACACACACACACACACACACACACACACACACACACACTCTGAATTATTACTCAACCATAAAAAAAATGAAGTCTTGTTATTTTCAGCAACTTGGATGGACTTATTTAGAGCAGCGATGTTCAACAGGTATGCTGCGGCAGGCACACTGGTGTGCCAGGGAATTCTTAAAACATGCAGTACCTGACTCTTTAGTCAGGAGAACTGACCTCTTTCTCCTTAGATTATTGAATAAAAAAATTATGGTAGCCACCACAACAATAGCTCTTTAGTGTGAATGAATCAAATTATACCTATTTTTTTTTGTCAGATTGGTAAAAAATACATTTTTTGATGTGCCACAGAATTTTAGTAGTTTCTGTGTGCCATGAGACAAAAAAGGCTGAAAATTGCTGACTTAGAGAGTATTACGCTAAATGAAATAAATCAGGGAGATAAATACCATATGATTTCACAAGTATGTGGAATCTAAGAAACAAAATAAATGAACAAACAAAACAGAAACAAACTCATAGATACAGAGAATAAATTGATGGTCACCAGATGGGAGGGTGTCAGGGGGAATAGGTGAAATAGGTGAAAAGGATTGAGATATACAAATTGCCTTCTATTAAAACGGTCATGGGGATGTAAAGTACATCGTAAGGACTATAGTTGATAATATTGTAATAACTGTGTATGGTGTCAGGTGGATACTAGACTTACCAGGATGATTATTTAGTAAGATATATAAACATCTAATCACTATGTTGTACACTTCAAACTAATATAATATTGATGTCAAATGTAATTGGGGGAAAAAAAAGAATGCCTGTAGGGACAAGAGTACAAAAAGGGAGCCTGTTAAGAAGATATATCAGTCTTTACACTTGGTATAGTTTATATGTAGTTTTCTTTTTTTCCTGTTGGCCCTCTGGGGGACCTCTCTTGCCACTGTGACCCTGCTGCCCCCTTTCCTGCCCCCCTATAATTTTCAATGTTAAAACTCAGACTATGTTAAATCTTTTAAAAAAAATAGCTCTAGGACTTTTATTTTTATTTTTATTTTTTGGTGGTAGCTGCTTTTATCAGGTGGAGGACATATCACTCTCTTTTTTCCTGAGTTTTTATCAGGAATTGGCATTGAATTTTGTCAAATGCTTTTGTGTATTTGTTGATATGATTATGTTATTTTACTTCTTGAACCTGTTAATATGATGAACTATATTGATTGATTTTCAAATATTGAACCAGTGTGCTTCCCTAAAATAAATCACACTTGATTATATTGTATACTTTTTTTGCATATGGCTAAGTTCTATTTGCTAATATTTTAAGAATTTTTGTATGTTTTCATAAGGACTTGATCTATAGTTTTTTTGTTTTAGTTTTGCTGTGTCTTTGTCTGACTTTGGTATCAGGGTAATATTAGTTTCATAAAATGAATTGGTAAGTGTCCCTTTCCTCAATGAGTTTCTGGGGAAGATTATGTAGAATTGGAATTAATTCTTTAAATGTTTAGTGGAATTCTCTAGTGAAGTCATCTGGACCTGGAAATTTCTTTTTTGAGAGTTTTTCAATTATGAACTTAATTTTCTAATAGTTACCTGTATTGTATTGGGTGAGTTGGTTTAGTTTGTATTTTTTTAGGGAATTGGTTCATTTTGTCTTAGGTGTCCAATTTTATGTGTGTCAGTTATTCTTTCTTGAGGGTTTGTAGTAATTTTTATGTTTTTATTCCTGATAATGGTAGTTTGTCTTCTGTTTTCTTGCTAAAAGTTTGTCAATTTTATTGATCTGTTTAAAGAACCAACTCTTTATTTTCTTTATTGTTTTTCTGTTTTCAAATTTATTGACTTATGTTCTGTTTATTTTTAATTTAATTTATTTTTAGAGAGGGGAGGGGAGAGAGAGAGGGAGAGAAACATCAATGTGTGGTTACCTCTCACGCACCCACGGTGGAGGACCTGGGTTGCAGGCCAGGCATGTGCCATAGACTGGGAATCGAACCGGTGACCCTTTGGTTTGCAAGCTGGTGCTCAATCCATTGAGCCACACCAGCCAGGGCTTATTGATTTATGTTCTTTATTATTTTCTTCCTTTTGCTTGCTTTGCATTTATTTTGTTCCTTTTCTATGTTCTACATGTGGAAGCTTAGATGATTGATTTGAATTTTCCTCTTTTCCAATGTAAGCATTGTAGTGCTATAAAATTTTCTCTTGAGTACAGCTTTTGCTGTGTGCCAGAAAATTTGCTAACTTGTATTTTCATTTGCATTTTAGTTCAGGGTATTTTTTATTTCCTCTAAGATTTCCTCTTTGATTCATTGATTCTTTAGAAGTGTGTTGCTTAGTGTCCAAGTGTATAGTTTCCCTATATTTTTCTGTTTTTTATGTCTAGTTTGATTCCATTGTAGTTGGAGAATACAATCTATGATTTCAGGTCTTTTTAATTTGTTGATGTTTGTTTAATGGCTTAGAATATGGTCTATCTTGGTATATGTACTGGGGACACTTAAAAAGAATTTGTGTCTCTTGCGTGGGGTGTCTATAAATGTTAATTATATATTAATAATGTTGAAATCTTCTATATTTTTGCTGATTTTCTAATTGTTCCAATTTTTGAGAGTGGTGTTGATGTCTCCAGCTAAAATTATTTTCTCCTTTCTGTACTATCAGTTTTTATTTAACATATTTTGTAGCTTTTTTTTTTTTTTCAGTGTATATATAGCAGGTGTCTTCATGGTGGATTGAATCCTTATTATTTAATTCCTGCTTTGTTCTCTGGTAATTTTATTTGCTCTCGAGTTTCCTTTATCTGATTATTATTAATATAGCCACTCTTGCTTTCCTTTGATTCATGGTTACATGATACATCTTTTTCCATTTTTTTTTACTTTCAACCTGCTTCTACTGTTATATTTGAAGTGAGTTTCTTGTAGACAGCATATAGTTGGGTCATGTTTTTAATTTGCTCTGCCTAGCTATCTGTTGTTGATCGGTATTTAGACCATTTGCATTTAATAAAATTATTTAGGTCATTAACATTTAATAAAATTATGCTATGTTTGGGTTTAAGTCCGTCATTTTATTTTTTTATTTTCTGTTTGTTTTGGTCTTTGTTTCTCCATTTTTTTCTTTCCTGTAGATTATTTGAATATTTTTTAGAATTCTATTTTGACTTATCTGTAATATTTGTTAGTGTATCTCCTTGTATAGCTTTTGTAATTGCTGTAGTGGGCATTACATTATATACACCTAAATTGTCGTGTCTATTGGTGTTTTCATTTTACCAGTTTAAGTGTTGAAATCTTAACTCTCTTTACATGCCTTTACTCTCCCCATATGTAATTTCATTGTCTTAAGTGTTTTCTTTGTATATATTTAGAAACATCATCATTTTAACTTTTGCTTCAACCATGAAACATAATTTAGAAAACTCAAAAGAAGGAAAGCTTATTGACTTTATCTATATTTTTGCATACTGTGTTCTTCTTTCATGTCCCAAAATTTCTTCTTTTATAATTTCCTTTCTGTTTAGAGAACTTTGTGTAGCCATTCTTTTAGGATAGGTCTGGTGACAAATTTTTCTTAGTATTTCTTCATCAGAGAATGTGGATTTCCCTTTAACTCGGTATAGAATTACAAGGTTGGCAGTTCCTTTCTTTTAGGACTTAAAAAATATTGTGCCACTGTCTTTTGGCCTCCATAGTTTCTTTTTTTGTTTGTTTGTTTTGTTTTGTTTTTATTGTTTTATTTGGGAAGAGGGCTCCTTACAAAAGGGCAGCTGTAACAATGACTTGTTTTTTCTTACATTGAAGGAATGGGTGGGATCCAAGGAATCAAAGCAGTAGATGGGACAACTCAGGAGTATTTCCAAGTTATTTTCAGGAAACAGCAACAAAATGCAAAGCTAAATTTTCCAGTCAAAGAATTCTAATAATTTAGCTTCTCTCATGGATTAACATCTCCACTTTACTGGGAAAACATAACTTATTACCACAAACCAATGACTACTACAAGAAACACATTAGAACATAGTTTTGAATCATATCTGCCTACCTGCAAAGCACAGGGATGGGAAGAGGCAAATAACCCACAAAAACCTGACAACAAAACCCCCTCATATGGGAACAAAGGTCTCTCAAAAAAATGCCTGAACTGGAAAGGCTAGGAGATCATTAAGCATTAAATACAACTGTATCCAAGACACAGTTTGTGTTAATACATGGGATAACTAACTTGTTTTAACCTCTTTGGCTAAGCCCATTTATTTTCCTAAACAGACGAAGCTATCACTACTCTATTAACAGCCACCAACATACTGCTTTGTCCTGTAAGATCTGTTTTCCTAGACTGGAACCACTAAGTTGGCCTCCATGGTTTCTGATGAAAAATCTGTTGTCACTTGAATTGTTTTTTTCTCTGTAAGTAAGGTGTCATTTTTCTGTAGCAACTTAAAAAGTTTTCTTTGGTTTTAGTTTTCAGAGTTTGTCTATTTTTTTAAAGCCTCACTCTAGGATATGTTTATTGATTCTGTAGAGAGAGGTGGGAGGTTTGGCGGGGGAGAGAGAACGTTAAAAGTGAGAGAGAAACATTGATCAGTTGCCACCCATATGCACCCTGACCCAGGATTGAACCCACAACCTTTTTTGGTGCTTGGGATCGACACTCCTACCACCCAAGTCACCCAGCTAGAACAGTTTTTGTAAGTTTAATTGTAATGTATGTTGGAATGGGTTTTTTTAGGTTTATCCTTTTCAGGTTTAGCCAATTTCTTGAATCTGTAGGTTATATCTCTGCAAATTTGGGATATTTCAGATGTTATTTTCAGCCTTTTCTTTTTTCTCCTTCCTTTCCAGGACTCTTAATGACAAATGTTAGATTTTTTGTTATAGTTACACAGGTCCCTGAGACTGTTAATATTTTTCTGTATATTTTCTTTCCCAGCCTATTTTCTCTCTGTTCAGAATGGGTAATTTCTAGTGTTCTTTCTTCCATTTCACTGATTGTTTTCTTTGTTCCTCATTTTTGCTGTTCAGCCCATCCCCTTTTTATTTTATTATGTTTTAGTTCTAACATTTTTCTCTCATTCTTCTTTATATTTCCTGTTTCTTTGTTGAGACTATTTCTTTGCTGAGGCTTTCTAGTTTTTCATTTGTTTCAACTGCGTAAGTGCTTGTTGAAGCATTTTTATCATGGCTGGTTTTAAAATCTTTGATATTTCTAACATCTGTGTCATGTTGTTGGCATCTGTTGGTGGTTATTTTTCATTCAATTTGAGATCATCCCGGTTCTTGGTATGATAAGTAATTTTTTAACAAATGAAGCCTGGATATTTTTATGTTAATGTTATGTGATATTGGAGCTTGTTTAAACTTGTTTTAGCTGGCTTTTACTGACACTACATTAGGGTGGGGGGAGTGCTGCCTCGTTATTGCTGGGTAAAGATAGAATTCCAGGTTCCCCACTCGGCTGTTGTTGACACCATAGGTGTGAAGTCTTCTTACTACTGGATAGGCATGGGAGTTACATCTCCTCACATGGTCTCCACTGACACTGTGTCAGACAGGTTTTCATTTCCAACTAGTGGGATCTCTGACACTATCCCAGAAGGAATTTTAGTTTACCTTGTTACAGCCTTACAAAGATGGATGTTTTTGCCTCTCCACTTAACCTTTGCTGGCAGGGTGAAACTGGGGTTATAATTTTCCTGCAGTGTTCAGCTGGTGTTGGGTAGTTGTTACCTAAGAATTTTCTGTCTTGGTAAGTTGCTCTTTTCCTGGTCCTGTGGCTAGAGAGAGCAAGCTTTAGGTGGGAGGCTGTTTTTAATCTGTTCCCTTTCATGTTGCCAGGTGGCTGACTTTTTCAGCCTTGTGTCTAGGATAAATGAGGAAAAAAGAAAACCCAGGGGGACCCATCACCATATTGTTGTCCAGGTCCTGTGGGCCCTAACTCAACTGCTTTCTCTTCACCTTTTAGACTCTTCTTATGTTTGTTTTATGCATATTTTTCAGATTTAGTTGTATTTAACGGGATGAATATGGAAAAGTACATCTACTCCATTGTACCATAAGCAGAAATAAGTAAGAGGTCTTTCCAGAAGGTATCCAGCCATGTAACATGAAAAACAGAGACACTTATTGAGGAAGATACAAGATACAAGAAGCGCTGTACATAGGACAGTGACGCCTCAGTCCCCTTCAAAGTAGGCACTTTAGGGCATCACACAGTTCTCCCAATCGCCATCAGCTGCCCTGCTCTATTTTCTGAATCTCATCGATGGTCTGAAATCTCTTCCCTTTCAAATGTGATTTTAGTTTTGGGGAAAGCCAAAAGTCACAGGGCATCAAACCTGGGCTGTAGGGGAGCTGAGTCACTTGGGCGATTTGATGTTTCGCCAAAAAGTCTGCACGAGACGTGATGAATGAGAGGGCGCACTGTCGTCATGAAGCTGCCAATCACCAGCTGCCCGTAGTTGTGGCCTTCTGAATCATCCAAAGAGTTTCCATGGAGGAATGTTCAAGCTTAACGCAAAACTTGATGCAGATTCATTGCCCTACTCGCTTGGTCATTTTGAATGCTATGGCCACACAGCACACATGTTCACTCAAGGGTGTCTACTAACCAGTACAGTGAAGTCGTCATTGTTCATGCATGCGCATTCCAGTCCATTCTCCCTGGCAGCCAGGTTACACTAATGTCTCGCAAACTGTTCTCATTAAAGTAACAATGGTTGAACTTTTTCCAGACAGACCCTGTATGTGACATTTAATAAGAAAATTTTGTAAAATAAATTAATGAGGAATAGAGCACGTTCCTATTTGAGAATTAAAAAGGTACTTTAAATCAAAAGTACTGAGTATTGACATAAGAGCAGGAAAATACATTAATACAGAATAAAAGTATAGAAAGAGATCAATTATCGAGACACTAAAAGTATAAAAAAGGAAATCACTTCAGATAAGTGAGGCAAGTATGGACTATTCAGGAAATAATAGAAGCTATACATTTGGGAGAAAATCGAATCCTATTTTATGCTAGGTAGATATAGGTTAGTAAATTCCAGATGGATTAAAAATCTAAATATGAAAAACAAAAGTCTAAGAAAATATGGAAATAATCTGGAGATTGGGAAGCTTTCCTGAACAAGACAGAAATCCAGGAATTACTTAGGAAAACAGTGATAAACTCAACAACATAAAAATGCAAAATTTTGCCCTGGCTGGTGTGGCTTAGTGGACTAAGTGCCGGCCTGCGACCCAAAAGCTCTCTAATTCAATTCCCAGTCAGGGCACACACCTGGGTTGTGGGCAAGGTTCCCCAATTGGGGACGTGTGAGAGGCAACTGATTGATGTATCTTTTGCAAATCGATGTTTTTTTCCCTCTTTCTCCTCCCTTCTCTGCTCTCTAAAAAGAAAGAAATAAAATCTTTTAAAAAATGCAAAATTTGTATAGTTGCTTGAAATGCATAATAGGCAAAGGACTCAATATCTTATATATTGATCCTATAAATTCATTAGAAAAAGTCCATATTCAGCATCAAAATATTAAAAGATATGGAGTCAACTCATTGATTTCAGATGACTAATATCAAAAGAAATAATGCAAATTAAAACAAATAATGTATTTTTTAATTGAATTTATTGGGTTAATAAAATTATATAGGTTGCAGGCATAATAATGGACCATTTTAATCTGCCAGGTTTGGTAAAATGAAAAAGTATAATATCCAGTGCTGGTGAAGGAAATAGGTACTCTCTTATTCTGTTAGTGGGAGGATAAATAATAGCAGCTTTCTTGGAATGTAATTTAGCAGTACCCATCAATATTTTAAATGCTTATATACTTGGACACAGGGAATTCCATCTCTAGGAATCTATCCTAAAATGGCAAAAGAGAATTTAAAGTTGTATATGTAAATGTCCTTGGACCATTATTTATAATAGTAAAAAAAGTAAAAAAAAAATAAAAATAGAATAACATATAGTATATTTATACAATCAGAATCAAAAAAAGAATGAGATATATGTATCATTGTGTTTATGTGTGTGGATATCTGTGATGTATATTTAAAAGACAAAAGCAAGTTGCAGATAGAATTCCCTTTTTATTAAGAAAAAAATGTGCCTGTTTTTGATAAAAGAGATAGATATGTATAATCTGAGGGAAAAATAAGAGATAAGGTGAGTTTAACTGTTAACAGTGTTTCTTTCTTGGGGTGAGATTGAATTGGAAGGAGAGGAGAGGGATAAAGGGGGCAGGAAAGGGAGACATAATGAGGGACTTACAGTTTTAGTACTATATAATATTTTTAAAGATTTTATTCATTTTTAGACAGAGCAGAGGGAGGGAGAAAGAGAAGGAGAGAAGCATCAATGTGTGGTTGCCTGCAACCCAGGCATGTGCCCTGATTGGGAATTGGACCAGTGACCCTTTGGTTCACAGGCCAGTGCTCTATCCATTAAGCCACACCAGCCAGGGCTATAATTTTTTTGATTATCAGAATTTATGTGATTTTCATTTTTTGGATTTTCTGTATTTTCTTAATAAAACAAAAGAGGCTAAGTTATAGATTTGTTGCGTAAGTGCAATGTTTAAACCAATTTGTGTGAGTATGTTTTAGATTAATAGTTTGTAACTATTAACAAGTTTTTAAAAGTGAAGGCTGAAAAATACGTATGGTACTTCCTCTTCCAGACTTTTTTGAAGTGGGAGGAACTGAAGTATAGAGAAGTCTTACAGGTGTAAGAATTCAAGAAGAGCAATCTGGATATGAGCATTTGTGTTTTATAGCAAACTACTGTGCTTTTTATCTATAGCTTGAGACTTTCTTTTGGCCAGCTTGATGATGGTGATGGTAAGCAAGGACCATCTTTCTTAAATGTGTATTTCCATTTTTCACTGACAGAAATGACATCAGATGTACCATCACTGGGTCCAGCCATTGCCTCTGGAAACCCTGGGCCTGGGATTCAAGGTGGAGGAGCCATTGTCCAGAGGCCTATTAAGCGGCGGCCAGGGTGAGTTTAGGGTATACAGTGTCATGAATGTCTCTCCTAATAACTAACCTGACTTACTTTGTTGCTGAACCTTCTTGGCCATTCCTAACCCTCTCACTTCAACTGGTTACTTACTATACTACTCTCAAACAACTCTTTTTAGTCCCTTAGTTTTTCTCAGTGTAGAATTGATGTTTTTCTTTTAAATTTTTAAAAAGAATTTTATTTATTGATTTTTAGAGTAAGGAGGGGGGAGGCACTAATTTGTTGTTCTATTTGTTTATGCATTCATTGGTTGATCGTTGTGTGTGCCCTGACTGGGAATCGAACCTGCAACCTTGGCATATCCAGTTGATGATCTAACCAACTGAGCTACCTAGCCAGGGCTAGAACTGGTGTTTTTGTCTTAGTTTCCTTTTTCTTTTTAAAAAAGATTTTATTTATTTATTTTTAGAGAGAGGGAAAGGGAGGGAGGAAGTGAGGGAGAGAAACATCGATTGGTTGCCTCTCACATGCCCCCACCAGGGGAACCCACAAGCTAGGCATGTGCCCTGACTGGGAATCGAACTGGTGACCTTCTGCTTTGCGGGACAATGCCCAGTAAACTAAGCCAGATGGTCAGGGCACACTTTTTACGTTTATGAATTTAGAGAATGCTGAACACTAGAGTATTTCTCCCCTAAGTTATTGATATGTTGCTTGATTTGGAATGCAGAGTTTATTCACTTCCAGAAGTATTTATGAAATGCCTGATTAGTGTAAGGCATTGTGCTGATTGCTAGTAGGATACAAAGATATGTAAGACACAGTCGTTGTCTTTAACTTGCTTGTCTTCTGACAGGGATCATCATTACAAACGTAACTATAATACAAGATAGACTATGCCAAGTTTCCTAAGAAAGGAACAAATACAGTGCTGTGAGTTTCACAGTATGGGAATAATACAGTTGGTTGGTAAAGATTGGGAAAGACTTTAGAAAGGAGATTGATTTGGACTGGCCTGGAAGCATGGGCACTATTTTAATCCATTTTTTGGTATTAAACTTTCCTTTCTTTTTCTTTCTTTTCTTTTTAAAAATTGTGTAGTTGATATTATAGCTAGTCTTTTAAGTTTTATCCCATCAATAGTAATGCAAGAGTGATTCCTGGGTGAAGATGGTAACATGAGTAACATATTAAAACTTGCTGTGTCTCCAAGGGCTTTACGTATTTAACTTATTTTCTGAGACATAGGATGAATAAAGCTTACTCAGGGTTCTAAAGTAAATGGAAGATCTGTGATATGAACCTTGGGAGATTAGCTTTGGAACCCACTCTCTTAAACAGGGTAATGGCTATACAAGTATATGTATGTAGTATCAGTCCTGAAAGTGTTTGTTCCTCTTCCACCCTGTAGGCCCTGAACACCTGTTAAAATCTACCCAATAACTACATTTCTAAGAATCTATCCTAACTTGGAATAGAGAAAAAAAATATGTACAAAGATATTCATTGAGCATTACTTATAATAGCAAAATCTTCAAGATAACTTTAATGTCCCAAAATAGGAATTAAGTAATCCCTTTATGTAATTATTAAAAATTGTATATACATAGAATATGGGACAATATGAAAAGAAAGTTTATTATACGAGGTCTGTCTGGAAAAGGTTCAGCCATTGTTACTTTAATGAGAACAGTTTGCGAGACATCAGTGTAACCTGGAACGCGCATGCATGAACAATGACGACTTCACTGTACTAGTCAGCGGGGGGGGTGGTAGACGCGCTTGAGTGAACGTGTGTGCTGTGTGGCCATAGCATTCAAAATGACCAAGCGAGTAGGGCAATGAATCTGCATCAAGTTTTGCGTTAAGCTTGAACATTCCTCCATGGAAACTCTTTGGATGATTCAGAAGGCCACAACTACGGGCAGCTGGTGATTGGCAGCTTCATGACGACAGTGCGCCCTCTCATTCATCACGTCTCGTGCAGACTTTTTGGCGAAACATCAAATCGCCCAAGTGACTCAGCTCCCCTACAGCCCAGGTTTGATGCCCTGTGACTTTTGGCTTTCCCCAAAACTAAAATCACATTTGAAAGGGAAGAGATTTCAGACCATCGATGAGATTCAGAAAATAGAGCAGGGCAGCTGATGGCGATTGGGAGAACTGTGTGAGGCCCTAAAGTGCCTACTTTGAAGGGGACTGAGGCGTCACTGTCCTATGTACAGCGCTTCTTGTATCTTGTATCTTCTTCAATAAGTGTCTCTGTTTTTCATGTTACATGGCTGGATACCTCTGGAAAGACCTCATATATTGTTCCATAATACCAGGTTGTCACACTTGTATAGATGCGATGAGATCACTGTGTTAAGGTGGTAATGTGAGTAATGTTTAAGTTTAGTAGAGTACAGAGGTTAATGGGAAATTGGTTTACCTTGTTACTTATAATCTTCCCTGATTCCCTGGAATGAAAGTCACCTCTGCTTTCATGGAACAGCTATAGCATATTGATTATGCTCCTCACACAGCACTTTCCCATTCTCACTTGTTTTATATTTGTATTTGTATATACAAAAAGTCCTTTGAAGGCAAATCTCCTGTTTTCACCTCATCTAAGCAGAATGTCTTGAGTTAACGTATGTTATATGTTTAGTAGAAAAACAAAAGGAAAAGCCAGTATTTAACAACTTTCTGAGGTCTTAATCACCCTCATGTAAATATCACTGTTTTGAAAGATGTTTCAGAAAGCTGGTAACACAGCCTAGAGTAGATTATAGAAAAGAAAAATGGAAGTGAATTATTCATATTAATTTATTTTTTTTAGTGGATTCCTTTTGTAGAGGTTGTACTCTGATGTAAAACTTTGGCAAAGGTTGACTGCTACACTGGGAAAATAAATGTCAGGTAGCAGTAGGTACTCTTTTTGATTGCCCAATTTCTTGTTCACTTTAGTGCAACGTGGAAGAGGTAAACCATAGCTCTGTTTGACTTCTGTCTACTTCCTCTTTCCTTTTTCCTTTGGGTGGGTGTTCAAGTAGCTTATGGGTTGACAAATTTTAATTTCTTAATGTTCTGTATTATCAATAGGCTTACACTGTTTATTGTTGGCTTTCCCCAGGTTGGATTTTGATGACGATGGTGAAGGGAACAGTAAATTTTTGAGGTAAGATTTTGAAAAACTATAGATTTCTGATATTAAAAATTAGTTTATGATCTTTATATGTCTACTTGTAATGTTTTCACCTGTAGATCTAAGGGAATGCTTCATCCTAAAACTAAAATTTCCTATTATATTGTACCCCATACAATTTTCAAACATTCTGTTAATAGTTGGGAGAGGAAGGAGCTCTTTGAGGGGAGGGCAGAGAATTTATAAGACCATCCGTGTCAGTTATCTATTGCTGTGTGTATGGCTTAACAACAACAATTTCTTATTTCTCAGAATTCTGTAGATTTGCTGGGTGGGTAGTTATTCTGCTGATGTTTCCTAGACTTACTTATAAGACTCTTCATCTAGCTGGTCAGCTGGCAACTAGACTCAGCTGACATGGCTGGATATCTCTGTGGGTTTTTTTATCCTTGAGGAGTATAAGAGGTCAGGTTGAGTTTCTTTACATGGTGATGGCTACAATCCAAAGGGTAAATTCTTATTCTTTTGATTGTAGGATTTATTATACCTTATGATAAGTAAATGCCTATCAAGTCTCTGCTCTATATTGACTATATGCTGATGTTCCAGCGGCCAAAGCAAGTCATATGTCTGTCTCAGTCCATGTGGGTGGAGGCCTACACAAGGGAATAGATACTGGGAAGTGTAATTCATTGGTGGGTCATCTTCTGATACCCATTGACTTCTCCTGCAGCGCAGGAGTTGAAATTTATATTTTTGACTCTTTTTTTTTTTTTTTTTTTGGCTCTTATATTTATAGTAATGACTCTTTCGGAGCACAGAAAATGAACTTTTCAGTATGTCGACAGAGTTCCTTTGGAGAGGAGAAATATTTGTTCTTGCAGAGACCCATTACTTGGCTTTGTTTTTAAGTAAGGAATGCAATAAAAGTTAAAGAAATGATGGTACCCTTGACTGTAATCTGCCTTTTTTCTTTCCAAAGTTGAAAATACAGGAGTGGGCAAAAGTAGGTTAATAATAATGAAAAATAATACAATAATTAATAAATAATGTAAGAATCTGTGTTCCACATACTCACATCTGTAAACCTGCTTTTACCCACCCCTGTATGTACATGCATTCAAGTTTGAGAAGCACTATTCTAGATACTAGTAATTCTGACATTTTGGGTAGAGTTTCAAAGCCTTGACATTCTTAAAAATTATTTTAATAGATGTTGTCTGGAGAATATAACAAAATATGAATAAAGGACATAATAAGTTAAAACTTTCAAAAGTAGCATGTACGAGCCCTGGCCAGGTAGCCTATTTTGTTAGACGTTGTGGGTTGGATTCCCAGTCAGGGCACATACCTAAGTTGACAGTGTGATCCTTGGTCAAGTAGCATACAGAAAGCAAGTGATTGGTGTTTCTCTCTTACATCTATGTTTCTCTCTCTGCCTTCCCCCTCTCTCTAAAATCAATACATGTATTCTCAGGTGAGTATTAAAAAAACAAAGTGGCATGCACCAAAAAGATTTAATGTTGATTTACAGATACAGTGCAAATAAGGCTTTCACTCAAGACCAGAATAGAAAATTCCAATTGTTAAAAAATGTATCAATGGTCAAATAAATTTTGCAATGCCTGTCTCAGGCATACTTACCCACTTGGTAAGCTGAATTGCGACAGGTTTTTGTTTTTGTTTTTGTTTTTTTAAATGGCTGGGGAAAGGACAAATGAACCTTTTTATTTTATTTATTTATAAAAGATTTTATTTATTTCTAGAGAGAGGGGAAGGGAAGGAGAGAAACATCGATGTTGTGAAAGAAACATTGATCAGTTGCTTCTTGCACACCCCCAACCAGGGACCTGGCCACAACCCGAGCATGTGCCCTGACTGGGAATCCAACCTACAATCTTTCTGTTTGCAGGCCAGTGTTCAGCCAACTGAGCCACACCAGCTAGGGCACAAATGAACCTTACTACACTTGCATATGCAGTTGACCCTTGGAACAACATAGGAATTAGAGACAGTGACCCCCATGCAGTTGAAAATCCATGACTTCTTTTTTAATCCTCACCTGAGGAGGTGTTTATTGATTTGAGAGAGAAAGAGAGAGAGAGATGTGGGAGAGAAACATCGATCCATTGCCTTCTATATGCCTGGACGAGGAATTGAACCTGCAGTCTAGGAATGTGCCCTGACTGGGAATCGAACTCACAACTTTTTGGTGTACAGAATGGTGCTCCAACTAACTGAGCCACAGCCATGGCCCTCAAATAACTTCTACTCTCCCAAAACTTGATTCATCTCTCAGTATCCACAGGGGATTGATTCTAGGACTTCTCTATGGATTCCTAAATTCATGGATACTATGAGTTTCTTACATAAAATGGCATAGAGCAATGCATATTCTCAGTCTTTCACATCCGTGGACTCCAAACTGCAGATCTAAAATACCGTTTCAATCCATGGTTGTTTGAATCCGCGGATGTGAGACCTAGGGATATGGAAAGCCAACTGTATATTGAAAAAAATCCACATATAAGTTGACCCACACAGCTGAAACCCATGACTACCAGATGTTGTGGAAATAAAGGCAATGACTTAAGGCTAGAGATAATTGATAGGTATAAATAAGACTTGTTGTTATCCTCTATCTCATTCATATACACAACACAATTCTAATATGAGTGTCTACCATTATAATTTAGGATTTACAATTGGAGGATTCCCAGTAAAACAGTTTGATAAAAGTCTGTCTTCCCCAGAAATGAAAAGTTACTGATAACTCATTATCTCAAGAGCTGTAGAATTATTTTCTCCAATATTTTGCAAATAATTCTTTATGGTGGCCAAGTCATGGCTATTATTTTTAAGAATATCTGAAGGGGATCAGAGGCAGATCCAGAAAGAAAAAACAGTGGTCTCCTACCATAGAAGTTCACACCACAAAGTCAGGAAATCAAGACAGATCAATTTAAGGAGCAGAAGCAAGAAAGAAGAGTCTCACAAATAATGGGAAGACAAAGAAACACCCTCCAGTCGAAGGGAAAGGAGGAATCCCCAGAAAGAGAACTAAATGAAATAGAGGCAAGTAAACTATCAGATATTGAATTCAAAACAGTGGTTCTAAGGAAGCTCAATGAGCTCAGTGAGCTCAGACAGAATTACAAAAAACTATAGGGAGACTATGAGGGACTTACAGCAAATTATATTAGCATGAAAAAGGATATAGGAACTATCAATGAGACAAGAGGAAATGAATACTATTTCTGAATTGAAGAACACAGTAGAAGGAATTAAAAGCAGGCTAGATGAAGCAGAGGATTGAATCAGCAAGCTCGAGGATAAGGTAGAAAAAAGCTCTCAGAAAGAGCAAGAAAATGAAAAAAGACTCAAGAAGAATGAAGAGGCATTTAGGGAAATGCAGGGCAACCTGAAATGTAATAATATCCATGTAATAGGGCTACCAGAAGAAGAAGTGTGGAGGAGGAAGGGATAGAGAACCTGTTTGAAAAAGTAATGATGGAAAACTTCCCTAGTTTGAAGAGGGAAAAAGTCCAGGAAGCACAGAGGCTCCCAGTCAAGAAGAACCCAATGAGGCCCACTCATCATCATCATTAAAATGGCAAATATGAAAGACAAACAGAATGCAAAGGCAGCAAGGGAGAAAGAGGTAGTAACATATAAGGGAGCCCCAGGACAGCTAGCAGCTGACTTCTCAACAGAAACACTGCAAGCCAGAAGGGAATGGCAAGAAATATTCCAAGTAATGAAAAGCAAAGGCTTGCAACCAAGGTTCTAAGAAAGGCTTGCTCTACCCAGCAAGGTTCTCAATTAAAATGGAAGGCAAAATAAGGAGTTTCCCAGAAAAAAGACAGCTAAAAGAATACACCTCCACCAAACCAGAATTGCAAGATATGCTAAAGGAACTACTTTAAGAAGATGAAGAAAAAGAGTCTATGAATAGCCAGTTCCTTTCACAGTCACCAATACTTGATATTACCAATATTTTTAATATTTATTAATCTGATTGTGAGAATGATGTTATTTTAATTGTTACTTTATAATTTGTTTAAACAACCTGTTTTTATATATTTCTTGCCTATTTCTATTATTTTTAAAAAACTTTAAATGACTTTTTGATATTCTTTATCCATTTTTTGATTCAATGTTTGTAGAATTTTTTCCCTAAAAAAATCCCAAAAAACTATTAACCCTTTTTTAAATGTGTTGCAAATCTCTCTCTCTCTCTTTCTCTCTCTGAAAGATTCAGCAACTAGTGGGTAGCTCGCAATACAAGCCTTAACTTTAAACATTAAAAAAAAAAAGTCACTGACAGAACTAAGCATTATAAAACTAAACAGTGGCAGACAATTTACAATATGAGCATTGTTTGTGTAAAAAACTAAGGATATTATGAATGCATGTGTATGCACACACACATTTAAACACATGAATATTTCTGGAAAGATAATAAACTGGAAACTATAGTTGTCTAAGGGGAAGAGTTCTGAAGGTCTGAAGTGAAAGATGCATTTTCATTACATGTAACTTTGAACCATTTAAAAATTTTGTAACAAAATATATTACCTTTTAAAACTTAGTTAATAAACTACTAAGTAAATCAAATCTGGGCACTTACATAATAAAATAGTTCTTTAAAAAACAGGGCTCCTTTAGGGTTCATCATCACCAAGCCCTTATTATATGAAATGTTAAAGGGACTTACCTAAGAAAAAGAAGAACAAAAGTATGAACACTTAAATGACAACAAACTCATAACTATCAACAACTGAACCTAAAAAACACCCCAAAACAAACTAAGTAAACAACTAGAACAGGAACAGAGTCACAGACATGGAGATCACATGGAGGGTTATCAGTGGGGAGGGGGAGAAAGGAAAAGGTACAGGGAGTATAAGAAGCATGATTGGTATGTACAAAATAGACAGGGGAAAGTTAAGAATAGTGTAAGAAATGGAGAAGCCAAAGAACTTATGTATAACCCATGGACATGAGCTAAGGGTAGTGGGGGGAATGCTGGAGGGAAGTGGGTACAGGGCAGGGGGGGATAAAAGGGAGGAAAAAAGTGGGACAACTATAATAGCGTAATCAATAAAATATACTTAAGAAAAATAGGGATCCTTTATTTGTCAAGTAGATGTTACTCTGCAAGTAGATATAACCTTGATAATACTATGTGAAGAACTCCTATGATGGCACAACAACAAAATAAACAAGTAAAAAATGGGCAAAGGACTTGAATGGACATTTCTACGAAGAAGATATACAAATGGCCAAAAAGCAAATGAAAAGCTGTTTGATACCACTAATGGGAGAAACGCAAATTGAAACTATGAGATATCACCTTGCGCCCCTTAGGATGGCCACCATAAAAAAATAATAGTAATAACAAATGTTGGGAAGGATGTGGGGGAATTGAAACTCTTCTGCAACTGTTAGTGGGAATGTACACTGCTGCAACCACTATGGAAAACAGTGTGGAGTTTCTTCAAAAAATTAAAAACAGACTTACCAAATGATCTAACAGTCCCACTTCTGGTTATACATTCAAAAGAATTGAAAGCAGGGTCTTGGAGAGGTATTTGCATACTGTTGTTATTTGCTCCATTTTCCCCAATAGCCAAGAGGTGGAAAGCAACCCATATATCCATTGACAGATTACTAGGTAAAGAAATGTGATATATACATCCCACATAATGAAGGACTATTATTCAGCCTTAAAAAAGAAGGAAATCCAGAGGTTAAGGGCGCTGTCTGTTGGCACAATCAAAAATTTGAGTACGTCTGACTTCTCCACGTGTGGATTCCTAGCTGTGGATTCTTAGCTGTGGATCGCCAATAAGAGATGACCCTTGAGCAACACAGGTTTGAACTGCATGGATCCTCTTAACTGTGTATACATGGATGCACACAGTTCAAACCTATGTTGTTCAAGGGTCAGCTGTACTGTAAGATTCTACTTTTATAAGGTAGCTAACACAGTCAGAATTGGCAAAGCAGAAAGTCAAATGATGGTTATTAGGAGCAGGTGGTGGTGTGGGATTGGAATGGAAAGATAGTGCTCAGTGGGTATAGTTTCAAATAAAGATGAGAAAGTTCCGGAGATCTTTTGCACAGCAGTGTGAATATAGTTAGCACTACTAAACTGTACACTTAAAAATGGTTAAGATGGTAAGTTTTATGTTCTTTGCCATAATTTAAAAAAAAAAACAACTATCCCAAACCTTGGAGTGGGGCTGACAGCTGTGCCTTCATAAGATCATCAGGTTGGTTTTTTTTTGGGTGGGGGGGAGGTGTCTGATAAAGTAAGAGTAAAGGAGACATCAGAAACTTGATCTTGTAATGGATTTTTAAAGTTCTGTGGAATACTGTTGTTATCTCTATGGATTTATGATGCTTTTCTGTTCAATATTTTTACCCCTTTCTAGTTTTCACTTCAGAGTGAAATGGATATAACAAACATAATGCTTTGCTTTTTTTCTCCTTCAGGTGTGATGATGATCAGATGTCTAATGATAAGGAGCGGTTTGCCAGGTAATGTAGAACATCCTGTTCCATGTTTTAGGACCAGGCAATTCAAGCATACTGAGTTTTAATTTTATTTCAGTGAGAGATAATTTATCTGTCCAGTCTCTTTTCTGGTCTGAAAGCTGGCGAGCTTAGTATTACAATAGTTAACATTGTTGTTCAGGTAACATGGCTTTGAACTATTGATATGTTTCACACAGAGTTTTTTTTAATGTATATAATTGATAGCTATGCATTGTGATTGCTGGGTGTCCACAGAAACACAAACGATACACATTTCTTCTGTGAATTTATTATGAAATAGATCTACAAAATAAAATGATTTTATTCTTCTAAAAATGACAACATAGAAACAGTTTTTGTGGAGATGACTTTTGATCGAAATAAATTTGTTTAAATTATCCGTCAAGATGGAAAATACTTTTTATTAAACAGTAAATCCTTTCAACTCAGATATTGGTTTTATTTTTAGAAAGTTTATCCTGTATATTATTAAGTAGTAAATTATTTTTTAAAAATTCAGTCTACAGCTACCTCAGAAAAATGAATAATTAAAATCCAGTGCATAAATTTGCATTTAATATTTATTTATTGCTGATGCTGCTGGTCTAGGGATTGTACCTTGAGAACCACTGATGTGGAAGGCTAAGAAATATCAGTTAGAGTAGTTTAAAACTTCTCTGAAGCAGTGAGATGCCATCACCGGCTTTGAATAAGAGGATAATATTCAAAATGCATATGGGATTTTTCTGTAGTAGCAGTATATAGGATTGATAGAAGCACTAAAGCCAGGGAGGTAGCAAGGAGGCTATTGAAATAATAATCATGAGAGCCATGGGTAGAGTGGTGGCAATGGCAATAGGAGAGGAATGAATTTAAGAGGCTTTTGAAGAATTTGTTATCGAAATAATACTTTTAGACACTTTAGGATGTGAATCATCTCTAAAATGAGAAACTAATCATAGATATTTGGGGAATAGTTTGTCAAGCTTCATTAGAAAGTCAGGTCACCAAATAGCAGTGGTGGTATGGATTCACATTGTCTTGATTGAAATTCAAAAAGCTATCAAAACATGACCTGTATTTTAATCTATTTGCCTTGCTTAAAGTGAACATTTTTATATTTCATTCAGAAATATTAGAGTGGATAAGGGATTATGGATCTGTAGTAGTAGGAGGCAGTAGTAATAGGAATTTTAGATACATTAACTTTCTTTGAAACAACATAACTTATTCCTTTAAGATAAGATTTGTTAAACTAGTTCACCTCACACATCTTCCTTGGGAATTCAGTAGAGGGTCTTCAAAAGCTAAAAGTGCATAAATTTCCTCAACTTTAAAAAAGTGATTTATAGTTTATTAAGGAACTATAATAACCCAATAAACATGACACTCTAAGCTATGTAATATCACTCAGTTCTCTCTCTGCTCATAGTATATGTAAATTTTTACATACATAAAAGTTCTCATAGTTACTACATTATTTTGGGTTCTTTTTATCTGCAAGCTGTTTTATAGAAATTTTGTCATATCCTGATAAAATCATTGTGCTTGTCATTTTGATAGCCTGTTAATAGGTCATATTTTATTTAGACTTTTTTTTTGAGGTTTCTTAATCTATTTTTATATATATGAGGTCTGTCCAGAAGGTGTCCAGCCATGTAATAGAAAAAGACATTTATTGAAGAAGATACAAGATACAAGAAGCGCTGTACATAGGACAGTGACACCTCAGTCCCCTTCAAAGTAGGCACTTTAGGGCCTCACACAGTTCTCCCAATCGCCATCAGCTGCCCTGCTCTATTTTCTGAATCTCATCGATGGTCTGAAATCTCTTCCCTTTCAAATGTGATTTTAGTTTTGGGGAAAGCCAAAAGTCGCAGGGCATCAAACCTGGGCTGTAGGGGAGCTGAGTCACTTGGGTGATGTTTCGCCAAAAAGTCTGCACGAGACGTGATGAATGAGAGGGCGCACTGTCGTCATGAAGCTGCCAATCACCAGCTGCCCGTAGTTGTGGCCTTCTGAATCATCCAAAGAGTTTCCATGGAGGAATGTTCAAGCTTAACGCAAAACTTGATGCAGATTCATTGCCCTACTCGCTTGGTCATTTTGAATGCTATGGCCACACAGCACACATGTTCACTCAAGGGTGTCTACTAACCAGTACAGTGAAGTCATCATTGTTCACGCATGCGCGTTCCAGTCCATTCTCCCTGGCCGCAAGGTTACATTGATGTCGCGCAAACTGTTCTCATTAAAGTAACAATGGCTGAACTTTTTCCAGACAGACCTTGTATATATTTAAAATGGAATTGATTAATGATACACTGGCCGACCAACACCTTGGTGTTTCTTCAGTTGCCACCAGTCCTTATAGTATTTCAATTTTCCAGAGAAACTTAGTGGCAGTCCTTTGTAGCCCCCTCCAGGGGAGGGAGAGTTGGTACTGGATACTACTTTAGGACCGAATCAATGATAGAAGAAATGCCAGAAACCTAGGTCTTAGTTTCACCTATGTAATTTTCCAGTAAAACCTGGTCGGTTACTCTGTGAATACATGTATGCATGCCTGTGTGTTATAGAGAGATTGTATTTGTGATCACTTGTTTTACATTTTTATCATGATTTCCTCTTTGATTATTTGGATATTATTTTCATTACAGTTGGGAACAGTATTTGAGAGTGATCTTGTTCAAGCTGTATATCCTTCGTTGTTATAGAGACTGACTGGCAAAATGCTTTTTGTGTCTGGAGTATGTTAATTTACAATAAATATTGGCCTTTCTTTTGTGTTGACCTTTGTCTTGTATGTTACTTTTTCTTTATCGGAACAGGTGTTTTTGTAGAGTTACAGGCAAGGTTCCTGTCCATATTTCCATTTTTCTTCTGTTCTTTGAATCTGTTTTGTTCTATTTCCTTTCCTATCTTCCCCCGCTTTCTCCCTCCCTTCCTCTCTTACTACCTTCTTCACTTCTTTCCTTTTTTCTTTTTATTTAAATTTTAGCTTAGTTCATTAATTCTATTTTTAGGTCGGATGATGAGCAGAGCTCTGCGGATAAAGAGAGACTCGCCAGGTAGGAGAATAGTATCTTTTAGCATGATAAAGCAGATAATGCTGCTTTTTCTTTCCTTTTTCTTACTCTGCTCTTTTATTCCCCGTTCTCTTTGTGTTTTTCCTTGTCTGTGGCAAGAGGGGACAAGATTTTTTAGAAGTTTGTGTGTAATAGGAATTTTGGCTTCCCCTATCAGAAAGTGAATGGTGAGTTGAGGGAATTTTACTTAGGAATTTTAAAAGTTAGTTGTATAGTTTTCTCTTTCCCTCTTTATCTCACTACTAAGCTTCACAGAATAAAAAGCATTTAGGAACAATGCAGCTATGCCAATTGGTGCTTTAACAGGGAAGTACTCTTTTATCAGAAAAATTAATAAATATGCCTGTGTTTGTAATTAGTTCACGACCTTTAAGCCTCATCCTTTATATCATACCGCTCTAGAAAGCTCATCCTTATTTTCCTGTGTAGACTCACAGCCTAGATTACTATGTCACAGCAGTACTGGTGTTTTGATGATTGAATCTTTTCTGGTTTCAGCAACCTTGATATGGCTATTTAAAAGATCAGCCTTCTGGACTTTAGTGTCAGAAATCTGTCACTTACTAGGAAGATAAGTGCTTTAAGTTTGAGAGCCGAATTTTATGTTTCTTCGACAAAATAATTATATATGGACCTCTGTGATGAGACCTTTTCTCTACTTTTCTGTTTTCTGGTCTCTGATTTGGGATGACACAGTAGGAGATAGCTCATTGATATCAACATCTATTTTTACTACCCCTCAACCCCTCTTTATCTGTCATTACCTCTTTCAGCTGGGTCACAAGCCTATTTTGCTGCCATTTCAACTCCCACTGACTCTTTCACCCTCTGGAAAACTGATTTGGCATGGTATGGTGGGAGGAGCATTGCGTTAACTGCGTATGAAGGCAGCCCTTGGAAGAGTCAAATTACTTGACCTTAGTTTGCTCTTCTCATAAAAAAGAGATTTATGTTAGGTTAGTTTTATTTTTCTTTTTGTTTTGACAAAGAACTTTTGTTTAGATAGAACACTTACAATGTAATAGAAGTAAATAAAAAGATACAGTAATGTTGCCCAGGTAGCAGAAATGAAGCATGCTTTTTAGTTCTCTCTTTGAGGGATCTCAGTGGAAGACACTGAGGAACTATTGAGCTTTTCAAAAACCCAATGTGAAAGTACTGGATTACTATTTTGAACAATGATATTATTCTGTCTTGATTTTGAGGATGTCAGTATTGGAGGTGTGATCTACTTACTCTGATGAAATACAAAATGTTTATTTTCAGGTCTCTTCATCCTCCTCCCTACTCCACTCCTACTCTCCAATTCATTTTATCCCAGACTGGGGACCCCATGAAGGGCCTCTAGTAGATGTTATCTTACAGTCTCTTGAGTTCAGTGCTCTGACACCACACCAAGATAAAGAAAGTAGGACTTCCTGCATTAGAGGAACAAATAAAACCTCAGAATCTTTTAGTTCTGTTGTCTAGTGTTGAGAATAAGTGGGGAGCTTAGAACAAACAATATTTTATAGATCAACAATATCTGTACTATATTACCAATTCTTGTATCAGTGGTAGAACAACATACTTGTGTTGAAAAAAATTGGTCATTTTATGTTTTCAACCTTTAAATAGAATTAGTAAACATGGAGTCAGCCAAGCTCAGATTATTTATCTCTCAGGAACTTAAGTGACTAAAATCAGAAAATCAATCATTTCTTAAAAACATTCTTTGTTCTGAGGGAGTGGTAGTTTACATAGAAGGTAAAGTTTTCAGGAGCTAGAACTGCTGGTATCTGCTTATTCTGTCTGCCTTGTTAGTTTCTATTCCATGCTTGCTCTGCATGAGAATGTTGGCAAACCCTACTCTAACTTCTGAGACTTAAGCAGTCTTAAATCCAAATACCATATTTCTTCAGCAGCGCACTTGGTATCCATATCACTCTCCGTGCTCCCAAATGTTCATATGTGACCACCTGGATGGGACTTGTCCTCTCTGTCTATGCAGGGAAAATCATAGTGAAATTGAACGACGGCGACGGAACAAGATGACAGCCTACATCACAGAATTGTCAGACATGGTACCCACCTGTAGTGCCCTGGCTCGAAAACCAGACAAGCTAACCATCTTACGCATGGCAGTTTCTCACATGAAGTCCTTGCGAGGAACTGGCAACACATCCACTGATGGCACCTACAAACCGTCTTTCCTCACTGATCAGGTCTCTGGGATGTACAACTCTGAGAGAGTCTAGAATCTGTTGAAAGTTGTTATCTTTTTGTAGTAGGTGACTATAATCCTGAATATTGGGAGTCATAGCAGAGCTGAATCTGTAGATTGTTTAAAAGACAAGAATTCAGATCTTAAGGAAAAATTCAGACCATGGGAAAATTGAGTTTTGATCCTTGGCTATAACATTTATTAGCATTGGAACAGTGAGAAGACTGGTGAAAACTATTTAGCAAACTTATAAGTATTTTAGAACTTCACTCATGACTACAGCATATAAGGTAGAAGAAGAACAGTGGAGTTACAGGGAGAATAGATGACTATGTCCAGGGAACCAGTCCTCTTCCTTGGCGATAGGATTATAGAAGATGGAATAAATTTATTTCTTCCTGAAGCAGCTTCTAGTTTTAGTGATACAAGGCATCTGAAGTCATCATTGCTTTTAGTAATGTGTTGTTATGTAATGATGTATCATGAAAAGAATCAAGAAGACAAAAACATTTCCAGACTTTCATGAACTCAGTTTGAATATGAATATGTGAGTGGCAGGATACATACATAATTGAAAAACAATAGGAAAATGCATACAGAGAAGAAAGACCTTTTTTAAAAAAACAATTTATATGGGACTAGTTACAGTATATATATATATATATATATATACAGGAGGGATGGCTAAAGTGAATGGAATGACGAGGTCTGAGTGAGGATGGTCAGCCAAGACTTCCAAGAGTAAGGAAGCCATATTCTGTTTCTATTTTAAAAATTGCACAGGGTTATTGCAGAAAAATTTGGAAAATCCAGGAAGTATAAGAAAAAAAAAATCACCTATAAAGCCACTCTTTTGGTCAAAGGATTAAAAGGAAGGAAAAGAAAAATTTGGAAAATCCAGGAAGTATAAGAAAAAAAAAATCACCTATAAAGCCACTCTTTTGGTCAAAGGATTAAAAGGAAGGAAAAGAAAATGATTTGAAAGAAAACAGTGAGAAGACTTTTCCAAATAGGATGATTAATATGAAAGCACGTATAACACAGATTTTATGTATATGAACATTGAAATAGTTAAATCAGTTTGTTTTAACAGTGCTCATACAGATACTGGCTCAACAAACTTTAGTTATACACGTCTTGTGAGCTAACCAGATGCTTGTGCTGTGAGAAATATAAAGAGTGATAAGAGATGGTTGCTGATGGAAACACACATGTAAATAAATAAATTGTAAGATAAACACAGAATCAGCTATGTAATAAAGGTACAGTAATAAGTCCTGTAGAAGTGCAAATATGAAAAACAAAGAATAGGGGAACAGTGTTATAAATTTTGGGAATAACTTGAACAATATGAGAACAAAATGTAGTGAGAGTGATTGGATTATTCAAAGAAATACAGTTTAGTATGCCTTGGGAAATGATAGTAGGAAGGTAGGCTGGGACCTGAAGATGGAATATCTATTTAGGCATAGGTTAAAGAATTAAGATTTTAATTCTTAGACAGTGGGGAACCATCAAGAAGATATTAGTAGAAGCTCTGACTGGGTAGCTTAGTTGATTAGAGCATCATCCTGGTATACCAAGGTTGCAGGATCAACTCCCCCCGCGCTGCTTCCAAATCAGGGCACATAGAAGAATCAACCAGTGAATGCATAAATGAGTGAAACTGATGTTTCTCTCTCTCAAACCAATAAATAAAAATTTAAAAAAAAACTATATTAGTAGATGTGCTAGCACTTTAAGAATGGATTGGTATAAGATGACCAAAGCAATGATGCAGTGTTGGAAAATAGAATTGATAAAACTGAGTTATTACACTCATGAGGGAGACAAGACAGATTTTTGAGACATGTAACCTGAGATAAAAGAGGTACTGTTAAGAAGGAATGCTAGAAGAGCACAAAGGATTGTTTTTTGGAAGGGGAAGTAATGACAGGTTTTGAGATGTTGAAATTGAGTTGCTGGTAGAATATCTATTAGGAAATGTTTAACAGATACTTGAAATTTAGGTCTGTTTAAAGTTCAAGAAAAAAATTAGGCAAGTTTAGAGATGCAGACTTGGATATCATTACGTAGCAGGGAGGAGTGGATGTAATTTCTCAGGGAAAGATTATGGTATAGAAAAGAGAATTTAAGATAGAACATTTGAAATTCCTGTACTTAACACTTAAAGAAAGGAAAGGGAGCCTGAAGCAGAGAAAGGACATTTAGAAAGGAAGCAAAGGTTGGAGCATGATGTCATAGAAGTTAGAGGAAAATAAAATTTAAAAGATAGAATGGACAACACTGTCAGATTATGCAGAGAGATGGAATAAAATAACAAAGAGCCAGGAAACGGGACTTGAATTGGCAGTTGGGGAGAGTTTGACTTGGCAGTTAGTAACCTCTTAAAAAAACATGAATGCTATGGTTTAAAGTGAAGATTGCAGTGGGACTGAGAAGTGAAAAATAAGAGACTAGAGCCAGTGAGTATAATGTTATTCTTAGTACACAATCTTGGCACTGAAAAAGAGAGATGAGTTGGAAAGAGTTGAGGAAAGATTTGGGTAGAATTAAGAAAAGCTGATCATATTTTTAGATCTGAGGTGCAAGAGAGAGAACCGGAATATTTGTAGAGGAAGATTGTAAAAAGAGACCAGTGTGTGATAAAGAACTCAGTTATTATTATTGGTAAGTCATTTTATTCCCTGTCTTGAGTCCTTAGGTAAAGAGGATAAGGTTGGATAATGACATAGACACACTGAAGAAATATCTATTGGAAAAAAATATGTCAGTGAAGGAAAATTACACTTAGGGTGCAAAGCTGTGGCTGTGGATCAGGTAGGAGCCAGCAGTTGCTTATGGACAGATACTTATGGTTGTAAGTGTCTTACTTCTTCCCATGAATAACAATACCTGTTTTTTCAGAGTTCAGTATTAACTTTTATTTCTTTTCTTTGGACAGGAGCTGAAACACTTGATCTTGGAGGCAGCAGATGGCTTTCTGTTTATTGTCTCATGTGAGTCAGGCCGGGTGGTATATGTCTCTGACTCAGTGACCCCTGTTCTGAACCAGCCACAGTCTGAATGGTTTGGTAGCACACTCTACGATCAGGTGCACCCAGACGATGTGGACAAACTTCGTGAGCAGCTTTCCACTTCAGAAAACACCCTGACAGGTATGAGATACGTGGATGGAAGTCTTTCTCTTTTTTTCTGAGATAGAAGTGTTCTAGCTTTTAAATTGAATTTGGCAAGGCTTCTAGAATTTCCTTCTTTAATGAATATAATCAGTTCTTTTTATTCACATGCAGAAAATATACTTTGTAGCTAGCTTATCATTAGAAACTGTTTAATTGGTGACAGTGCTCATTAAAAGTTTAGTTTAATGTTAATATTAATGTAAATAAAACAGTAAAAACAAAACTTACAATAAACATTTTCGTGTTCTGAAAGAATTATGTTGTCCATGTTTCTGTTCCATTTGTTTGGGTAGTTACCTGGTATTTTTTTCTACTCCGTTGTGTTTGGCTTTGTATTAGGTTCTATGATAATAGATTTTTATTTTAGAGGGGGAGTTATCAGTCAGTATATAAGGTGTTTTTTTGTATTTGTACTATTTTTCTGTCTTTTTTGGCTTTTGTTATCCCCCTCCCCCCACACACATTTTAATGCTATTCAGTCCTTTTGCCAGAGTTTTGTTAAAGGAAACAAGCCACATCTGCTTCTAAGCAACTTTGGAAAAATTTTAAAGTGGAAGCAGATCAAAACTAGTAATTAAAATAAAGTGGAAGCAGATCAAAACTAGTAATTAAAATAAGACCATTGTGGTCATGCTAATGTTGCTATTTGGTTTCCCCCTCTTATATTTTTAATGGATTTCATTTTTCTAGTTCTTTTTTTCTAAAAGTTGCCATTGGTTTGTATATCTTAAAGGGAGGAACAATTTTGGCTTGGGATAGATCCATATTTCTATTGCTTATAAAATTATTTTTAAACCAGTGACATTAACTCTGTATGTGTGCATTTGTGTGTGCCCACATACATATAAAAATAATTAGCCCTGGTCTGGGTGGCTCGGTGGGAGCATTGTCTCTTAACTAAAAGGCTGTGGGTTTGATTCCTGGTAGGACATGTATGATCCCCAGTCTCAGTGTGTATGGGAGGCAGCCAGTTGATGCTTCTCTCTCGAATGGGTGTTTCTTGCTCTCCCTTCCTCTCTCTCTAAATAGCAATGGGAAAAAAAAAAGTCCTCAGGTGAAGATAAAAAAGAAAATTAGACCAAACTTTGCCTCTTGCTTGCCAACGCTGTTTTCCACTCCTGCCTTCCCTTGCACAGGGTTATTTCTAGTACTGCCTTTGAACTTGAGAGTAAGATATTTTGCTGGGAATTGAGTTATTTTAGGCCTGAAAAAATCCATCCCCTCCTTAGCCTGTTCTGGTAAAAGCCGAAAGATTGAAGGTCATGTATAGGTTACATACTAACCATTGTCTTCAGTGTCTCTCCCCTTCTTCCTCATATACAAGAATGCACTCCAGGCTGCTTTTCACCTTCTTTTTCAGGGCGTATCCTTGATCTGAAGACTGGAACAGTGAAAAAGGAAGGTCAGCAGTCTTCCATGAGAATGTGTATGGGCTCGAGGAGATCATTTATTTGCCGGATGAGGTGAGTGTCAAACTGAAGGTTGTGAAGGATTCAACGTAGGAAAAATTAAGAGCTGAGAGTCTGATTTCTGGTCAGAGGAGATAAACTCTTAAATCCAAGCTCTAGTTGGATTAACTTTAACTCTCAAGACCCACATGGGTTGTAACATACAACAAAGTGTCTGTTAAGGGAACTAACACTTACTAAACCCCTCCTCTGCCAGACATTATGATTGGTGCATTATTTCTATCATCTCATTTCCCACAACTGTCCTATAGGGTAGAATTCATGGTTACTATTTTGCTGATTAAAAAAAAGACTCAAACAAATTAACTTCCCAGGATTAGATAGATAACGTCTCTCATGTGATTTTATTATCGTCCATAGCAGTCAGACTCCAAAACCAGTATTTTTGCCCCGGTAATCATGAGACAACATCCACGTATTCAGATCATTTCAGAGTTTTTATTTTTGTTTCTTGGTAGGAATTTGAGACTTTCTTATGTCTTTTAATTAGTGTTTATAAATTTTATACGGTACATTTTAGGATTCTGAAGAAAAGAATGGTGGTACTTTCTACATAGATAGAAAATAAAGTCACAAAATAATTTCAGGTTGTATAGTGGAAATTGACTTCTGAGTAGGATGTTAAGAAAGGTTTCCTGGGAAAGTTGCAAAATTGAATTGTGGCTCTGGTTTAAAGTAGCTTCAGATGCAGACTAATGGATTTGCCATTTACTGTCTTCTGAGATGCTGAGCAGAATAAATGACTACTTTGTGTTTTGACTTTATCATCTAATACTGGAAGTTATATTAGTAACAACTTCATAAAGTTATGAGGATTAAATGAGTAAAACATACATACATAAAGAGGCTAAGAACAGTGTATGGCACACGTTCTATGTAAGTTTTATCTATTATTTTAAAGAAATGAGCCCTGGCAGGTGTGGCTCAGTGGATTGAGCACTGGTCTGTGAACCAAAGGGTCGCCGGTTCCATTCCCAGTCAGGGCACATACCTAGGTTGCAGGCCAGGTCCCTGGTGGGGGGTGCATGAGAGGCAACCACACATTGATATTTCTCTCCCTGTCTTTATCCCTCCCTCCCTCTCTCTCTCAAAATAGATAAATAATTTTTTTTAAAAAAATGAGAGGAGCAAAGTAGAGAAAGGGAGAGTGTCCCAATAGGTGGACATAGCTAATGGAAAGACACAGTAGGAGCAAGATAAATAGTAACAAAATGCAGCAAATACACTGGGTTGTGGTAAAGAGTCGGCAAACTACAACTCTTTATTTGCAAATAAAGCTTTATTGGAAGAGCACCATGCCCATTTGTTTACATGTTGTCTGTAGTTGCTTTCATGCTATAGTGGCAGAGTTGACTAGTTGACACAGATTACATGGCCTACAAAGCTGAAAATATTTACCATCTGGTCCTTTACAGAATAAGTGTACTGATCCCTGATGTAGAGAATCTCCGCATTTGAAAATATGTGGGAAATTTTGACTTCAAATTCTAGGACAGTTACAAGTTTTAGAAATACCAAACCTGACTTTTTTACTCTTCCTTGTTAGGACCATTGTTAACCATTCTTTTTTCTGTCTGGTTGTATTCAGAGCCTACTATGTGGCTGTTAAAGGCTGAAAATTTCTTTGATAGTGCAGCTTAATCACTTTTAATCTCTTCCTTCATTGAAACAGGTGTGGCAACAGCTCTGTGGACCCAGTTTCGATGAATAGACTGAGCTTTCTGAGGAACAGATGCAGGTGAGATCCTAAGCAATGGAAAACCAAAGGGATGGCCAAGTACCTGTAGAGACCACCACTTCTTCAGCTGTCTTACTGTAGTACTTCTTCAGCAACCCTCACCCTCATCCCACACTTTCCAGTTACTTTATTTCTGAAAATGCTTCCCTGAATTTCTAAAGCTTCTTTTGATTATCCTGTTGAAGGAAGTTGCCTTACTACTTTACCTGCTTTCTTCCTACTTCAGTACCTTTAAGTTACTTTGCTTCGGCAAGGGTCAACAATATGGTGGTCGCCCTTGCTGGTGTGGCTTAGTTGATTAGAACATTGTTTCCACACACCAAAAGGTTAGGGGTTCAGTTCCAGCTCAGGACACATACCTAGCGGGTTTGGTCCCTGGTCAGGGTACATACAAGTGGCAACAGATCAGTGTTTTCCTCCCTCTTTCTCTGCCTTCCTCTCTATCTAAAATCAATAAACATTATAAAAAGAAAACAATATCACAGCCACTTTTGGGAAGGAAAGATCCAAGTATAGTTATCCTGTTTTCGAAACACCCAAGGAGCCTAAAGGTTCTAAGTCAGCATTATCTTTTAAGTGTTACTGGGTAGGGTTTTCTCCTCACACCTGTAATTCTTCCAGGAATGGACTTGGCTCAGTGAAGGATGGGGAACCTCACTTCGTGGTGGTCCATTGCACAGGATACATCAAGGCCTGGCCCCCAGCAGGTAGGAAAGTTGGATAATGTTTTCTCTTTTGATGCAACAGGTTCCTCAGAGTCCAAGAAAGTTAGCTAACATTTACCATGTACATGGTATATGAAATGTACTTTGGTATCAATTGTAAGAGAATAGGAAAGAAAAAGCAGACTTCTTCCCTTCCCTTACGGACTTATATTCCAGTTGATGTGATGATTACTCACACTTGAAGATGAGTCAGTGTTGGCTGTGCCACAGAATGTATTCTTTAAACATACAAATTCATAATAATGTATACTGAATACCTGTGTTCTAAATATTTGTGTATAAAAAAAGTTGACCTTGAATACAGTTAATTTGGGAAAAGCTTTCTAAAGTAGGAGCAAGACTTGAAGGGAGAAGGGGGAAATGGTTGGGTTGTAGTAACTTGTAAAAGGAATATTCTCTTCCAGAGCACAATATTCTTTGAGCAGATTAACTTTACTACAACTTGAAGTTAAACAGGCAATGTGAGAAAGGTGGGATGCTGGGACCAGCATTTAAAACCGGCTTTTCAGAATTTCCAAATTATGCAATTTTTTTACTTCTCTACTGGATGAGTATGATTTGGAAGCAAAAGCGGGTGTTGTAGGGAGACAAAAACTAAGAGAAGAGAGTCAAAGTGGTATAGTACGTATATTTTGGTAAGAGATTAAACTTTGGATTTGGAAAAACCTGGGTTTGATTCTAGCATTGTTATCTACTAGTGGTATAACCTTAGGTAAATTGCTTGACCTTTATTTAAAAAACCCTCAATTTTCTTATCTGTAATTTGGAGATATGTATCTACTATAGAGTTGTTGTGTCAATTAGATTTAATGTAAGAAAAGCACCCAGCCCAAGTGCCTGGCATATGGTAAGCATGCAATAAATGGTAGTTAAATGTAATTAACTAATTTTAAGTAGTAATGGCATTTGAACTTTTTAGTTTATATGCTTTATAAGTCATACATTTGTGGTGTACATGGTCTTTCATACTTCATGTATCTCTCAAAGCAGTTCTGTTTTCCTTGGTAAAAAGAAGATAACTACGCAGAGAGCAGAGAGAATATGCAACCTCTTTCCTTTCCACATAAAACTTTGAAACATTGGTGTCTCTTTTTTCCAAAGGACATAAATAACTATTGGTATTTGATTTAATTTCACTTTTGGTTGGTTGGTTGCTTACTTTAAGAGGCACAAGTTGGGCCCTGACTGGTGTGGCTCAGTGGATTGAGCCCCAGCCTGTAAACCAAAAAGTTGCTGATTTGGTTTCCAGTTAGGGCTTATGCCTGGGTTGCGGGCCAGGTCCCCAGTTGTGGACATGCGAGAGGCAACCGATTGAAGATTCTCTTTGACATTGATGTTTCTCTGCCTTTCTTTCTCCCTCCTTTTCCCTCTCTCTAAAAATAAATAAATAAAATCCTTTAAAAAAAAAAAAAGTCAGGTTGAGCCAGACATCCGTTCTATCTGTGATATATATGGTTACAAAATGAATGGCTGTCTCCATATGTGATTTTTAGAATATTTTGGGCAGTACCTGTATTCTGGAGTTTATTACAATTAACATGGGTAAGATACATGAATTTATATAAATACTTAAAACAGTACTTGGCATATATGGTAAATTCTACCTAGTTGTTTTACCTTTATTCTTTTTTTAATTTTTGTTTTTTTTATTTCAAGCACCTTAAAAAAGTTTTAACTAAGCAACTCTTTTCCTTTAATTTTTAAAATATTTTTCAATTCTTTTTTTAAAAAAATGTAGTTGATATACAATATTATATTAGTTTTAGGTATACAACACAATGTCACTATACAAAGTTATGACAATATTGACTATATTCCCTATGCTATGCATTATGTCCTCCTGACATTTATTTTATAACTGGGAATTTGTACCTCCTAACCCTCTCTACCTTTTTGGCTCTGCATTCCCTTTCCTCTGGCAGCCATCAGTATTTTTGTCTGTCTCTGTAAATACCTTTATCCTTATCTTTTGGCACTCTTCCCCCCCCCCCCCCAGGGGAAAAAATCCGTTTATTACTTAATTTTAAAGTTTAACATTTCTGAATATGAGCAGAAATTTAAAAGAAAAATAGTATGTTCTACAAACTAAATAATTCTCAATTGCACAAGTATAGTCTCCACCTTGGAAATGTAGATAGAGATTGCAGTAGCATTTTTCATTATTATGCCTCTTTTTGTCATTTGTTCTGTAATTCAAGCTTCAGTTTTGTTTTTTTTTTGTTTTTTTTATGAAAAAAATATTTTTTATTCTTTCAAATACATTTGTCTCTGCCTACCCCCTACCACTTTCTCTTGCTCCCTCCCTCTCTCCCTCCCTCAGCTCTTCCCCTTTGGTTTTGTCCATAAGTCCTTGCTATATGTTCCTTGACTTTCCCCTTCCCTTCCTTTTCCCCACCCCTCCCTCCTTCCCTATTATCTCTGTTGGTTTCTTTTCCTTTCAGTGTTGCTGGTCTTATTTTCCTTGCATCTTTGTATTGTTGGTTAGGTTCCACTTATAGGTGAGATCATATGGTATTTGTCTTTTTGGCACTCTTTATTGTTTTATACCTAGCCTCTTTAAATCTTTAACTATCTGACTTTGAAGGCGGTTGAGTTTGAGATCTCTATTAAATCTTTTAACTTCACCTTCCTGAAGGTGTCTCCCTCCCAGATGATGACCCAGAGGCTGGCCAGGGAAGCAAGTTTTGCCTAGTGGCCATTGGCAGACTGCAGGCAAGTGTGATTTTTTCCATGTCTGTATTATCCCTTTGTAATAGAAGAAGAAATCTCCTTCAAGACCTGTTCATGTTATTTTTCTTTTACTCTCTGAATACAAATGAATAACTCTATAAAGCTCCACGTATTTGGAGGAGTAAGGCATTCATAGTTAACATTGAGCAGAAGCTGAAGAGGATGAGAGAGGGACGGAGATCTTTTCCCCTTATTTTTTAAATATATTCAGCTTTACAATGCTGAGTTTTCTATTTTCAACTAATTTCTTTTGCCTGTACGAAAGAAGAGAGTTGTTGTTTTTTTTTTCATTTTATCATTATCATTACCTAACGAGAGAAGTGGAATTATTTTGATTCTTTTTAAAAATTTTTAAATTTTCAAAATTTGGATTCTTCTCAAAATAGATGTTTCTTGGTTACTTGGGACTTTAATTTTCTACTCTGAGTGATGAACACAGCCTCGCTAAAGATAGTTGGACTTTGGGTTAAATGAATTTTAATCTTTCTTTACAAAGTTGGTAAAGAGTACATGTGTGGTAGTGGGACAAGGCCTCTCTTGTCATTTTTTTCCTTTCTGTATGAAGTGTGAAAGTTTTGAAATTCCTAAAACTGGGAGCCTCATGTGTGTATGATGACCCTGAGGTAGTGGGAAATACATCTGTAAAGAATGGTGTCATTTTATATCACTTTGTCTCTTTACTTTCAGGTAACTAGTTCTCCCAACTGTACAGACATGAGTAATGTTTGTCAGCCAACAGAGTTTATCTCTCGACACAACATTGAGGGAATCTTCACTTTTGTGGATCACCGCTGTGTGGCTACTGTTGGCTACCAACCACAGGTGAGGAGCTGGAGCTATCGTACCACTGATACTTTGGCCTCTTGTTTCCCCTTGGCTTTGTAGAGATTATAAAATCATATAATTCCAGAGATAGCTGAACATATCAGCCCGTGGGTCAGAGCAAAATTTATTCTCAGTAGCTAAATTTATTCTCGGCTTCTTATCAAAGTTATCATTCTGTCTAGAAAAATATGGCTTCTGAAGCCAGGCGGGAGCAGCCAGTATGCATGTTTTTGTTGTTAATGATACTAATGCAGATATTGATGCAAAAGTGCTAATTTTAAGTAGTTACAATGCTGTGGCCACCTTTTGATATCAGATGAATAGTAATGCACAAATTATTATGATTTTATTTAGATTTCTTATTTAGCAAACCATGTAATTCTCTGAGTTGAGAAATAAGTCATTGTATAAACATTCAAAACTGTAGTGGCTAGGAGGGAGTTCTGGCAATGGCTGTGTGAAGAGGTTGGTAAAAAAAGAAGAGTTGGAGGATTTACATTACCTGATTGAATGACTATTATAAAGCCATTGTTACCAAGACAGCGTGGTATTAGTGCAAGGATCAATAAACCAGAGTAGAGTCTATTTTTACATGGTTGACTAATTTTAAACAAAGATGCTAAGAGAATACAGTGGGGAAAAGAAATCTTTCAAACAAATTATGATGGAACAATTGGATATTCATATGCAAAAAAGAGAGGGTGAAACTCATAAAACTTTGAGAAGAAAGGAGAAAATCTTTGGGTCTTGAGTTAGACAAGATTTCTTATATGGCACTAAAAGCATGATTCACAAAAGAAGTAAGTTGATAAATTTGATTTCATCAAAATCAAAATTTGGTCTCTTAAAAGGACAAATTAAGAAAGTGAAAATTAAAAAATTTTAATTTGAAACCAAGAAGTTGAAAAGACCAGCCACAAACTGGGAGAAAATATTTGCAAATCATATGTCTAAAAAAGGATTTATATCTAGAATATATAAAGAAATCTTAAAACTCATTACCATAGCCAATTAAAGAAAGGGCACAAGATTTGAATAGATATTTCATTTAAGAAGAAATATGAATGGCACTTAAAAAGATGTTCATCATCATTGGTCATTAGGAAAGTACAAATTAAAACCACAGTAAGATACCACTGTATGCCCACTAGAACAGCTATAATCAGGAACTGTTCTCAGTGTTACCTCAATTTTAAAAATTAAATTTAATTTTAAAATTAAAAAAGAAGTATCAGCAGGAATGTGGAGAAACTGGAACCACCATACATTGTTGGCAGGCATGTAAAGTGTCATAGACACTTTGGAAAAACATTTGGCAGTATTTTAAAAAAATTAAACATGCACTTATCCCACAGCCTAATATTTCCACTCCTGGGGAATATTAGAGAAATAACCAAGAGAAATGAAAACATTGATTCATACAAAGATTTATGCACAGGTATTCATAGCTGTATTATTTATAATAGCCAAAAAGTGAAACAGTTTAAATATCCCTTAACTAGTGAATGGGAACTCAAAGTATGGTATATCCATGTTAGAATACTGCTGAGCAATAAAAAGGAATATACTGTTGACACATACAGTAGCATAGATGAACTTCAAAAATATGTTAAGTGAAAGAAGCCAGACATAAAAGACTACATATTTTATGATTCCATTTATATGACATTTCTAGAAAAGGCAAAACTAAAGAAGCAGAAAGCAAATTGGTTGTTGGCTAGGAAATCAGGAACAGGAATTGACTATAAACAGGTACAAGGGAACTTTTGAGGGCAATGGATGTGTTCTAAAACTGGACTGTGGTAATGGTTTCACAGCTGTACACATTTACTATAGATCATTAAATTGTACACTTAGAATGAGTGAATTGTATATGTAAATTATAACCTCCAATCTGTAAAAATGCACTTAAAATTAAAGGTTCCATCTTTTGTGTCTTCTTTTTTTTTTCTTCACACTCACCTATAATCCTAGGATAAAGACAGGAGAAATAAAATCCAGGTCACCTGCTAAAGGGCCAGGAAAGTTGGATGTTCATAAAAGTGTTGATCTGACTCTTCCTTTCCTCTTTTAGGAACTCTTAGGAAAGAATATTGTAGAATTCTGTCATCCTGAAGACCAGCAGCTTCTAAGAGACAGCTTCCAACAGGTAAATTTTTTTCCTGGTTTTGGTCTGAATAATATTTTTATCTAATATCTATAATCACAATCATTCCACAAATACTTATTGTCTACCAATTAATCAAGTACTATGGCAGGCACTACAATTTTTCATACTTTAGTACTTAACCTGTCTTTTTAAGAAACAGAAAAGGATCAGTCTTTGAAACTGTTGATAATGTCCAAAGTATTTTTGTTTGGCTTTGGCTACTCACTGTCTTGAATCTAACTAGCTGCCTCTAAGGGACTGTCTTTAAAGTATTTAAAATATTCAAGGCTTTATTGAACTATGGATAGTAGAAAAATTCAGTTTACAGTTCTTTTATAGATAAATGAGAGTTGACTCTTGTTAGCTGATTCTTTACTTGTGATTTTCAGCCCTAAATCCTGAAAATGTTTGGGGAATTAGGTAGCAGTTTTTATTTTATAGTAAACTAGTTAATTTTCCTATTTGTGTCTCAGTAGTATCGTCACTGATACAATGGGTTTAATAATACTACTTAAATTCAGAGTGATGTTGGGAAGATTAAATAAGATAATGCAGTAAAGCACATAGCAATACTTCTAGAAGAAATCAGACAATGGCAATAAAAAGCCTCTGTCCCTTGAGTCCTTGGCATCACCAGTTTCAACCACTCAGCTGCAGCTCACAGGAGGATCATGTATGTGTAGTCTCAGGAAAACTATTCTGACTTCTGTCAAAATCATTCAGAGCTAAGGATGTGAACCTTCAGCATTATGAAAAGATATGCAGTATATTTTAAATCCGTGAAACTTTTTATCATTCTGATACTTTTGACCATAGAGTATAATTATCTCACTTCTGGAAAATGTTTATTCCAAAACAACTTTAATGGCCCATATATACACTCTATAATCTCAAGGTTATTATTCTGACATCAGTTGCTGCTATGATTTTAGAGTATAAAAGTAAAGGTGCTTTTTAATGTGGAGTCTATGGGTGCTTGCTTAGTTGATGCTCTCCAGATTTTGGTGTTTCTTAAGTCTAGATGGATTTCTGTTTCTTTTCAGTATATTAATTTAGGTATTTTTTTCCATTGAAGCTTGTGTTTCTTTTTCCCCCCACTTTGGTTACTTCAGTACTTTGTTACACACTTGATTTGAAAAAGTTTTAGACATACATTTAAAATACGCCTTTTTATTATTGCTAAGTGAAGTGTGTCCCATTTCCTGCTATAATTATTTCTTAATTAATTATTGCCACACTCATCAGCCTAAACATAAATGTTATCACTTAGTTTTTCTTGAAAAAACTTTGTGTAGGTATTTTTAAAATTAACGTATTTATATTTTAACCCTCATATGAGGACATGCTTATTAATTTTAGAGAGAGAGGGAGAGGAACACTGATGTGAGAGAGAAATTTTAATCAGTTACCTCTTGCACTAGACTGAACCCGCAACTTAGGCATGTGCCTGGACCAGGAACCAAACCCATGCATGACCTTTCAATTTATGGGACAAAGCTCCAACCAACTGGGTCACACTGGCCAGGGCTAAAGTGTAGATATTTTGAAGTACTGGGCTTATACTTCACTGGAATAGATATGTACAGCAATAAGCAGGTTTTCAAACCCAGTAGTTTGTTCATTGTATATATATTATACAGTGAGTACATTTAAGTTTTAAAGGCAAGTGTTCACCTCACACTTCTTTTTTATCATGTTAAATAAATGTTGATGTTCTTAAAAGAAAAAGCACAAAGGTTGACTTATAGAAACTACAAAATAAATGTTAGCTGCTAATATTTTTGTGTTGTTAGGGAGAAAAGGTCAAAGTTTCTTTTCTATTCTATTAGATGGGAAACTAACCTAAAATCACTTTCTTTTGAAAAACTAAAGCAAAATAAGACTAAAGCCAATTTAGTCTTTATTTATAGAAACTTCCATGGGTGTTGTGATACTAAAAATTCTCAGATTTGGGGGGAAAGCTGGAGCTAAGGAGCAACCTGTAAGTTACATTCAATGTCATTAAACTTGTAAATTCCTAGTGTAGACTTGTAAAGCTAGGTCAGCACTATCTTTAAGAGGCTTTCTAAGGGAAGTGGAGACTATAGTGTTTTCTCTCCTGAAAATAATTGTTATTCCTTTTTGACTTTGATTAGAGAGGTCAGATAGCTTGGGACTCTGGGAGGAAACATGGGAAATAGATCCCCTAATTATTTAGTCACTTGTTTTCACTCATGTTGTTTTGTTGGTAACATTGAAAGAGACTGACACTTTAAGGACAGTGATACAGAATCTTAGGATTGTAGAGTGGGAATTTTAGTTTTTAATTTTATGAAGATTATTTTTTGTAGGTTTCACTGATAGTATGAGAACTTTTTCAGGTGGTGAAATTAAAAGGCCAGGTGCTGTCTGTCATGTTCCGGTTCCGGTCCAAGAATCGAGAATGGCTCTGGATGAGAACCAGCTCCTTTACTTTCCAGAACCCTTACTCAGATGAAATTGAGTACATCATCTGTACCAACACCAATGTGAAGTATGTACCATAAAGGCCTTTTCCAACTGTTGGATTTCTACGTGGCCAAATCTACTTACCTCCTTCTCATCTACTTTTCTAGTAGTAAATACCATTAGTTTGAAGTTCCTCATCTTCCAGCGTCTTAAAATTTGGGTAGTTCATCCAGATAGAGTAAGATTTTAACAAACAATACTTTTTAGACTAGGTTCTGAGATGTGAAGTGTTTGTATTTCAATTTTACTTTTCAAACCTTTCTAATATGGCAGGATTTTTCTCTAGAGCAGGTATCTGCAGACCCTTTCTATAAAAGGCCAGCTCCTAAATATTTTAAAGACTTTGTGGGGCATACGATCGCTGTTACAACTACTCACACTGCTGTTACAGCATAAAAGTAGTCCTAGACAAATAAAATGAACAAAGATATCTATGTCCCACTAAATTTTTGTTTATAAAAACAGGCAATGGGCTAGATTTGGCAAATGGACCATAGTTTGCTAGAGAATAGCCCCATCCATTTTTTTGTTAGTCTCTGTTTCTCCTATTCCTTGGTTTCATTCTGTTGGAGCTTTCTCTCTCAGCTTTGTAGAAAACAGTTTTATTCAGGTAGATTTCACATGCCATATAGTTCACCCATTTAAAGTGTACATTTTTTTATAAGTATGTCACAGGTGGGGTGGCAGAGGGTAGGTGGAAGAAGGTATGGGGGTAAATGGCAATGGAAAAAATACAACTAACTAAATAAAGTATGTCACAAGGTTGTGCAGCTATTACCACAATCAAATTTCATTCCCACTAAAAGAAATTCTGTACTTACTAAGTCACCTCCCCAAGGCCCCATACAGCAACTACTCTACTCTGGCTCTATAAATTTGCCCATTCTAATTTATTTTTATTTATATGTGTGTGTGTGTACATATATATATGTAAAAATTTTATTTATAGAGAGAGGGGGAAGAGAGGGAAAGAAACATTGATCAGTTGCCTCTTGCATGTGGGGACCTGGCCTACAACCCAGGCATGTGCACTGTGGGAATCGAACCCAGCAACCTTTCGGTTCACAGGCCTTTGCTCAATCCACTGAGCCTCACCAGCGAGGGCATATTTGCCTATTCTAGCTAAATGTTTCATATAAATGGAATCATACAATATATGGTTCCTTTGTTACTGGCCTTTTTTACTTAGTATAATGGTTTAAGGGTCATCCAAGCTATAGCATATATCTGTGCTTCATTTCTTTTTATTGCCAAATATTCTTTTGTATGGGTATATCATATTTTGTTTACTCATTCATCAGTTGATGGATGTTGAGTTGTTTCCACTTTTTGGCTATTGAGAATACTGCTATGAACATTTGTGTACTAGTTTTTGTGTGGGTATGTTTTTGTTCTCTTGGGTGTATACCTGGGAGTGGAATTGCTGGGTCACATGGTAACTCTGTGTTTACTCTTTTGAGGAACTGCCCAACAGTTTTCCAAAACTGCTATACCATTTTACCTTCTTATCAGCAGTCTTGAGGATTCCATTTTCTCCACATTCTTGCTGTCCTTTTTTTTAATTGTACCTATCTTGGTGGGCGTCAAGTTACTTCTCCATTTAATCTGTCTGTGTAGAATTGGCTTTGAAGATCTGATTTTATAAATAATTAGCAGTATGACTAGTACCTGGTGATGACCTTGAGTCTCTGTCCTCCAATTCAATTTTTAGGGCTTGTAAAGTTCAATTCTCTGCTAATTAACTCAGTATTACAGAATGGATTGAGTTAGAAATTTTCATTAACTTAGGACTTAGGTATATATGGTTATGGTCATTGTAAATTTTTGGGTTTTTATTTTTTCACCTTTATATAACAGAGAAACTATTGTTTTGTGTTTTTATTTTGTTTAAATTTTTAAGAACTTGTTTCTGGAAATAATGGCTTTCCCCATTTTTACACAGAGTTTTCCCCACTACAATTAATTTTAATTAATTATTAATATTAAAAAATAAATATATAGAAAACTTGGAAAGTATTGAAAACTACAAAAGAAGGAAAAAATTTTCATATTACAGAGAGAGCCTTTATGTTTCAGTTTACATACTGTCAGTTTTTTATTTATGCACACACTTACATGCACATCCATACAACTAGGTGCTGAATACCTAGGAAGAGTTAGAACCCAAACAGGATGGATGTGCCATTGGACATAATTTCTCTTTGTACCATCTTGTCCATAGTGTGAATTATTTGTTGAATCTTAGGTCATAGGTTGCCTTTAGGACTGGACTTGAAAGGGGAATTTATTAGTCATTGCCCTACCTAGATACATTTTTTTCCCTCTGTTTTACCTACTCTTCCATTTTCCCAGGAACTCTAGCCAGGAACCTCGGCCTACGCTGTCTAACACAATCCAGAGGCCACAGTTAGGTCCCACAGCTAATTTACCCCTGGAGATGAGCTCGGGGCAGCTGGCACCCAGGTGAGAAATGATGAAAGAATCATTTATTGAACAGTGACTAGCCCAGGGCTGTCTGCAAATCCTATTTTTTAAAATCTGTTTATTTTTTAAAGCTTTCCCCCCAGATTATATTTAAACATATTTTTCCTATTTCTCTCCTCCCTGGCCTTAACATGTAGGCAGCAGCAGCAGCAAACAGAACTGGACGTGGTACCGGGAAGAGACGGACTGGCCAGCTACAATCATTCCCAGGTTAGTGTGTCTTTGAGGAGGGCGGTGAGCATTTCCTTAAGAAATGCCTCCCAATGGTAGTTAGAGTATGTATTGTTATATGAATTTTAGGGTTATTGAGTTGTCATGTTAAACTGTTCACGGTTATTTTTGTTATTGTATCCCACAGGTTCCCGTTCAGCCTGTGACAACGACAGGAGCAGAACACAGCAAGCCCCTTGAGAAGGCAGATGGTCTCTTTGCGCAGGATAGAGATCCAAGATTTTCAGAAATCTATTCCAACATCAACGCAGGTGTGTTTCTTCCTCATTCTCTTTTTAAATTCTCATTTTGATCACTTACTGATGGGCCTGGTGCTGCCCAGTCAGTAGTCTTCCAACATATTCCACTTAATCATAATACCTCATGAGTTAATAGGAACTTACTGAACTAATAAACTACAGCCCCTTGACTGGCCCTCCCCCCACTCCTTTTGGTCCGCAGATCAGAGTAAAGGCATCTCCTCCAGCACTGTCCCTGCCACCCAACAGCTATTCTCCCAGGGCAACACATTCCCTCCTACCCCCCGGCCGGCAGAGAATTTCAGGTGAGCCCCATATGTGTGTGCTGCTTTAAGGGCAACTGAAGGATTTAGTTGCTGAATCCAAGTTTTATTCTTCCCTAGCTTTCTCTGGTTATTTCAGACAAAGCAGTAGAACTTAAAGGGCCTAGGATGAGGCAAGCTGCTTTTCTTCCTCCTGTTCCTTTGCACCTGTCCTATTGCCATGTACAAGGTTCCATCTTTGTGTGTCCTGATTAGTGTGTGACTGTCAGTCTTTCTGGTCTTTTCTAAATTCTGTTATCAAGTTTTCCTTTCCCCAGGCAAGTCAGGGGGAATCTAAAGATAGCACTAGATTGTCCTGTGTCTATAATAAACCCATCCTTTTAATCCTTTACCTTCACTCTTTGTTCACTCCTAGAAATAGTGGTCTGGCCCCCTCTGTAACCATCGTCCAGCCATCAGCTTCTGCAGGGCAGATGTTGGCCCAGATTTCCCGCCACTCCAACCCTACCCAGGGAGCAGCCCCAAATTGGACCCCTAGTACCCGCCCAGGCTTCTCTGCCCAGGTAAAGTTTCTCACCTGTCTGGCCCGTGTGTATTGCTTTTTATTTGGTTGATTGGGTTTTTCTTGATAGGTAAAGTTACTGTCTATCTTAGGCACCTTTCCCTCAACCCCCCACAACCTGCCTTCCAGTTTTTATCTTTGTTGGGAGTAGCTAAATAATTAAAAACCATGGATAATCCAAAAAAAAAAAAAGAAAAGAAAAACAACCCCCAAAACTCATCATCTATGGTTTTAAATGTTCACTTTAGATGAGAATTGCTCATATAGACCATTTTGAACAGATTTGATTTTCAGATTTGTTTTGGAGTAGATTCTAAGAAGTTTCCACTTTGGGTAGGACTACAAGATAAAGAAACAAAGGAGAAAAATTAATTATGAATTTATAGATAGTGATGTCTATTTACCAAAAGTGTTGAAAAGTCCTTATATACTACATATGTGTATATATAATAGGTCAAGCCTAAAGCTAATATTTTTTCATATATTAATATATATTTATATTAATACATGACAATATACATAATATATAATATACATTATATATATAACATATATTAATAATATAAATGCTAATATTTTAGATTTAAAAAGCCAAAACCAAAAGTAGGCTCCAGAACTGTCATATTCAATGTGATCTCAGTTGTGCAAAAAATGCACGGGAGCCCTGGCTGTGTTGCTTGGTTGGAACATCGTCCTGTACACCAAAAGGTTGTGGGTTCACTCTCTGGTCAGGACACATACATTCCTAAGTTTTGGGTTCAGTCCTTGGGTAGGGTGTGTACAGAATTTCTCTTTCCCCCACTCCTACCCCCTTCCCCTCTCTCTTAAATCAATTAACATAGCCTCAGGTGAGGATTTTTAAAAATACACAGGAAAATAAAAACTGGAAGAAATTATCCACCATGGGCCTTTGGTGGTAGAATTATAAATAACTTTTTTAAAAATGTGCAAATATTCCACAGTGTATATGTATTACTATTATGGTGAGAAAAATGTGAGTTACTAAAAAAACAAAAAAACAAAAAAAAACACTATTAGAAAAAAATGAATGCAATAGAGACTGAAAAATAAAATGATGGAAAGTATTTTTTTATATATATATGATACTATACTGTTGTTAATGCCTCTGTTACTATGTAACTTTACTATAACTTATAAAATGCTTTTATTTAAATTATTCTAACTTAATCCTCACAACTGTCAATGTATACTTTTATTAATCCCATAGTTCTTTTTGCACTTTTTCACAGCTGCCTAATAATAGTGTCAAGGGAGATTGGGAATTAATTGAAAGAAATATACAGTAGGAAATAAGTACGGAACTTGGTTCCAGAGATTCCAGTGGTTCACAGAGAAGATTGACTCCCATAGGAATGGAATGTGCAATAATTTAAATGTTCTGTATATTGTTCTCTACTCCTCTGTTTCAGCAGGTGGCCACCCAGGCTACAACCAAGACTCGTTCTTCCCAGTTTGGTGTGGGCAGCTTTCAGACTCCATCCTCCTTTAGCCCCATGTCCCTCCCTGGTGCTTCCACTGCATCACCTGGTGCTGCTGCTTATCCTACTCTCACCAGCCGTGGATCCAACTTTGGTGAGTTCAGGCCAGAAGATGGTTAAAAGGAACATCACAGTAGTTAAAATGGTTTGCTGTGCATTGAGCTAATTTATGGGAAAATGCAAGGTTTTTGTATTTAAAACCTACCCACATAAAAAAAAATTTTCACACATATAACAGAAAGCATGTAATGTATTATGAATTTAATAATATGCAAATTTAATCTAAAATGAGCAAAGAACTCTTTGGAACAGCTTCCTAGAGAAGAAAAATCAGTTTGGGTGGGGTTTTGAAATTGAAGAGACATTAATTGGCAGAGAGAAGGGCAGAAGGTTTCCAGGTAAAATTAATGACTTACGTGTAGTTATGTGCTAGGTTTTCCTGTTTGTTCTTCTTCTCCAGCTCCTGAGACTGGACAGACTGCAGGACAATTCCAGACACGGACAGCAGAGGGTGTGGGAGTCTGGCCACAGTGGCAGGGTCAGCAGCCTCATCATCGTTCAAGTTCTAATGAACAACATGTTCAGCAGCCATCAGCACAGCAACCTGGCCAGCCTGAGGTCTTCCAGGTACGAGGGTGGAGACATCAGAAAGTCAGAAATGGGAGAGAAAGTGTTAAGAGGGAGAGGCAGAGAAGGAAGTGTGCATGGATTCCAATGTGATTGGGGGTGTGGGAGAAGAGAGAGTGGGGACATGTAGGGATGAATGTCATTGACTGGAAAGATTGTGAACTTAGTGCGATGCACAACCTTTAACTAGACCATAGTTAATGATGTGCAGCACCGTGCAAAGATGTCAAAGAAAGTAATTTTAGCCTATTCAAGGAGAACCACATCCCCACTTCACAGAAGCTTGGGTATACAATTATAAGATCTATTTACAGAAGTCCTGAGGGGACTGCAAGACTGCATGGAGTAATCTTAGGCAAGACAAAAGAAGAGCTACACAGGAAGGCAAAACAGGTTTTGGTAGAAAACAAAGAGGATAAGAGATACTCCATTGTATACCTAGAGGGGTTATGTGAAATGTGGCAAGTAGATTTTTCCCCTTTTGAAAATACCGAGGACTAGAAAAGAGGGAAATGTGGAACTGTAGGGGGAAGATAGAAAATGGACTAGGAAAAAAGGTTGTCATCCAAAGGAGTCAGCATTGCTGAGACCAAGGAAGGCTGGGAGACCTCAGCTGAGCAGAAACTCTGTGGAGTCAGGGACGATGGTTCAGGGGAATGCTGGGAAGGGGGCTTGGCAAATGTAAGGGATCAAGGTGTGTGACCCAAACTTATTTTTCTCTTTATTAGGAGATGCTGTCCATGCTAGGAGACCAGAGCAACAGCTACAACAATGAAGAATTTCCTGACCTAACTATGTTTCCCTCCTTTTCAGAATAGAACTATCGGGGTGAGGACAAAGGGGTTTGGGAGAAAAGTCACCATTTGTTTTCAAAAAACAAGTCTTTTTGTAAACAGAATAAAAGTTCCTCTCCCTTCCCTTCCCTCACCCCTAATGTGCACCCCCTTTCACATCTGGCCTTTCCCTTGCCCTGCTGCCTCTCTGACGTAATTTATAGATGAAATGGAATGAATCCTCGAGGCTTTGGGGGCCCTTTGAAAAACTGAGGCTGGGTGAGGTTAAAAATACCTTTCCTTATGCCTCCTGACCAGAAATTTGTACAGAGATGATGTGTACAAGGGTTAAGGGGCAGGTTAGAGAACCTGACATCCACTATTTGCCTTGTACTATGGCTTTTTGGAAAGAAATTCTGAATAAGGTGGGGAGGAAGGGGAAATGTCCTCATATTTGAGGATCATGAAACATGGTAGGTATATATGGGGCTTTAAGAAGTGAGAATATGTTCTTTCTGCTGCCCGTGAGCAGTTCCTCTGGAAAGAAACATGAGTGAGGAAGTGAGAGAAGAGAGTGTGTGTGTGAATGTGTGAGAGAGAGTGTGTGTGTGTGTGTGTGTGTGTGTGTGTGTGTACACGCGCGCACGTGCACGCGTGCACATGTGTTCCTGGGTTTGTTTCTCTCTCCCTATTAGGGAGTTATGCAAAATTTGTCCCAGAGTTTATCTTTGTCTTTCTCTGTGTTTTTCAAAGAGTCCTAAGGAGTTAAATCTTCCAGGTATTTTCCACTTAGTATTGCAGCCAAAGAGTATTTAAATAATTGTCTTTGCTGCGCTTATATCTATGCCCAACCAGTATGCAACTGTAAGCAAATATGTAAAGTCTTCTGTTGATAAGGTTGGTCTCTCATTCAGACATATTTAGTGATAAAGCTGGGGCATTCCTGCTTTTGGTGCTCTCACCTGATATGGAAGATCTGCAAACATTACAGAAATAGGCTGGCAGGATGAACACTTTCAGAAACCCCACACTTGGCCATAAAGATGATGCTGCATTTTTCTGTCAGAAGTACATATGTGTGTTCTGTGGAGGTTATTTCTGCACGGAAACTCAACTTCTTGGATTAGCAGTCCAGTGAAAGCCCTCACTTGCAGAGCTTAAGCTAAATACCAATCCTTCTTGCAAAATAGCCTCTTTCATCCAGTTCTCAAAGTATCCAGTCCAGCAAGAAAATGAGATTTAGGTCTGTTCTGGGCCTATAGTTCTCTCTTTGCTCCCTCTTCAGTCTTGAGATTGGATTTTGCTTTATAGTGCAAGTGTAATAAATCCATGTAGTAGATGGGGCCTGGACTCCCATTCCGACAGGGTCACTTAGTAATTAACTATAGCCATATAAATGTGGACACAGGTTTCTGCTATCACTCTTTACCTTCCTCAGGTAACAGTTGTATGTATCAGCCTTTTTTTTTTTTTTTTTTTTTTTTTAATTGGCTCAGGCCAGTATCTTAAGTGCAAGACTAATTAAAAAGAAGAAGACATTTTAAATGTAGCCATAGGGGACTGAGGAGCATAGATGGCCTTGGAGAGGCTGAGAGAATGTCATTACTGGGTTTCCCTCCCTTTTGTCTCCAGCCTTGTGCCAGGTAGTGGCATGGAAAAGGAAACAGTTTATTTTTTTATTCTATGTGCACACATACAGTATACATATATATTTATATTACAATGTAAGAAACCAAAAAGTTGAGTTTCCATTGAAATCCTTGTTTTTTAATAATCGCCTGTTTTTAAATGTGATCAGGACTATGATATTGTATAGTTATTAGGGCTTTGGGGGAGGGGAGGGAGAAGATGCTCTGGGGGTTTTGTTTTTGCTTTTCCTTCAGGGTTTTATTTTTGATTGTTTCTTGTTGGCCATTTCTGTACTGCTGGCATCTCTGCTGAGCCTTACAGTGGCGAAAATAATGACATGTAGCAAGTATTTTAAAACAAAATATTTTTCCTTTTGTAAACTTTGTGTTGTGTCATCTTAATTGCGGCTTTATTATTCCTTTGCAGCTCATAAACAACAAACATCCACAACTAGTTGAACCCATAGCTTTAGATCCGGATATACAAACATAAAGCACAACATGTCTGTAATTTCACACATGGGAAATCATAAGGCTCTGATCACTCAGCATTCCTTGGTTGCCCTCCTGATACTGACTCATTCTGAGTGAAATCAGCAGGGACATCTGACCACGGGGTGGGGGTTGGGATTGCCCAAGTCCTCAGGAGAGGGGAGAATTAGGACTTGAGACCAGTTGAGCACATCTGGATCCCTTCTCCCAGTATATTCCCCTTTTCTGGGTGAAAAGGAATTAGGGATGGGAAAATTTGAATTACTTGGGTCTGGACCTGTTTTCCCTCTAGGTTCATTAGCAAATCTTAAAATGCTTACACATAAACTGGTTTTCTTGAGAGCCTGTTGTATGTAATCAAGCCAGAAATTGAATCTAGATCTCATGTGTTGTCCTTTCCTTTCCAAGGACCCTCTTTTTCTTTTCCTCAACACCTGTTTATGGGAGAATATGGAGTTTGGAAGTGTGGCTTAGGAACTGAACTAGACTCATCTGTCACATGCCTGGATATTGGGGGAAGTATGTGGAGAAGAAGCTCATGACTGGACCTGGGTTGGGGATTTCAGTAATTGAAACAGATAAGGTGCATCAGGCATCTTACCATCAGAGTGTCAGCAACAAAGGAGTCACATGTGAGTTTGTCAGTGCTGTGGCATTGATTCATGGGCTGTCATAAATCACTGAGAATATTCAGTAATTTTTCATTACTTTTAGAACCGGTTTCATCTCAATTTTCTGGGCATATCCTTCCTCAGCAAACCTAGGCTGGAAGAGCTATTCCTGTGCGTGGAAGAAATGACAGTTAGCCAACAAGTTTATAAAGTAAATAATGATTTCGGAGCCTACGCTTTCCCTTATACACACTCAGTTTTTTCTAGCCTTTTGTGTTTATTCCCTCATCTCTGTTGTTTCAGACAAATTCAAAAACAAGTTTCAAAGTTGGAAAGATGGGTAACAGGAAAAGATACAACCCCCTAATATAATACGTAATGAGAATGGGAGAGACTGGGCCTGTCCCTCTAGCCACCAAGCCCCAACTTGAATAATGGGTATTGAGGTCTATTTTTGTCTTCCCTCAAAGACAAATCTCTACCCTGCCTTACACCGTCCCCATGCATACAGAAACTGCAAATTCACTGCCTCCTTTCCTCCTCCCTAATCTCCCCTCTCAGCATTTCTATCCCCGCCTCCCTCCCCTATCCAAATTTTCCAGCCAGCAGCTGGGGCTGACTTCCTCAATTCTGATGGAATAAATCCAGCTCTCCTAGTCACCCGCTGCCGACTTTATCCACATTCCACTGCAGGAAGAGCCCAGAGAGCAGATTCCCACCAGCAGGTAACATTTTCAACTTTCTAGATCTTTCAGCTTTTCATTCCTGCCAGTTCCGCATTTTAGGGAGTATTAGGGATGTAGCAACTTGGGGCTCACAATGGACTTTGTAGGCTGTGTGCATGAAAACAGTGATGCCCTTCTGAGGTCATTTCCTGGCCAAATAAAATCTGCCTGGAAATCTTTTAGGATTCTTTCTATGACTTGTATGTATATGTGGCTGCTGGTGAAAGCAATGAATATGGGAATCCTATACCCATCCCTCACTTAAAGGGTGGCCTCTGCAGTTTTCTGTTTTAGCCAAAGGTACCAAAAGGGTTAATTTACAGCTTGAGGCAGTTGTGCAGGATGTTGGTAGTTTAGTATTTCCCACTCTGAGACCTCTCAAAGCCCTTAACACATCAGACATTAAATGTCCTGCTGTATATTTGCCAGTTTACAAAGGTTACTCAGAAATTCACTATAAGTTCAAAAATTACGCAAGCTCTTATGACTTGCTACAGACTGTAAATTGTTCTTAAAATGGAGGCCACGTAACCACTGCAAGGAGTGAAGTTAGAGAAAGTTCTGAAAAGCTGTGTATTGATGATCATAGAACATTGCTTTTCTGTCTCACATTCTTTTAACAAACTTTCGCTCTGAGGCATTTTGTTCCGTGAGGCAGGCAGAAGTTTTTGTTGTCGGTAAAAAAAGAAAACCTCCTGCACGCAGCAGCTGGTTGAGATTAAGACAGTTTCCTGCCTGAGGAGGGAGTAAGAAGAGAAAGGAAGAAATACATATGAAAACTAAGGAGACAGCAAAATATTCTCTCATATTTAGAGAACAGGAAATACTGTCAATTTTCCCTTGTCCTCTCTGAGCAAGTGCTGGAAAAAGACCAAATTTAGTCATGGAAAAAAGGAATGACTTGAAGAAATGATCAGAAAGTAAAACAGGTGGAGATATCTCTTTTGTGCGTTCTCCAACCACTATCATCCTGCCTTGCACTTACCTACTTACCTTGTCCATCTCTTCCAAGTCTGGGGATGGAGGAGAGAGGTGCTGAGCCCACGACTGTCCATTTTCTACCATGTTTCTGTTAGTGATTCTGTGGGAGGGGGCGGGGAAGAGTTGAATTTCCCTAAGTCAGAATACTTGGAACCAGATGTACCTGCCTCCCTTCCAAACCCAGACCCCTCCTGACTATCACTGTTTGGTTTATCACATAGAAATTACCCTCAGTTCTTTGCCCTCTTTGTAAAGCCTAGGTGGTTTTACGGTTTGTTTTCTTTTTTATTTTTTATTTTTTTGCCTCATAGTCCAGAGGAAGGGGTTCTTAGCCTCGGGTTTATGAACTTGTAGAATTACTGTGTGTGCATGCGCTTTTCTGGCGAGAGGGATTATATAGTGGGTTGCACATTTTATTAGCTTGTCAAAGGAGTCTATGACGGCAAAAGTTAAGAACCACCTGCTTGGGAATATGGCTCCAGGTATTTCCTCATCCTCAGCCAGGCTGGGACTTTGTTGGCAAATAGAAGATTCTCCCCTAAATATCCCCTTCCCCAGGATGTGGGGGCTCAAGGTTCTACTGTTGCTGCCCATGGTGAGTTTTGCCCTGTACCCTGAGGAGATACTGGACACCCAATGGGAGCAGTGGAAGAAGACCTACAGGAAGCAATATAACAGCAAGGTGCCTGGGGACCTGGAGGGAGCCTGCTGGGAGGGCTGCAAGCTGAGGTCTCCAGTGCTAGTTTCCAGCCTCCCACCTAGCAAGCCTGCTCCTCTCCTAATTGTTAACTTACAGTTGTCACTCCTATTCCTCAAGACACCCTTCATCAAGTCCTATCCTTACTTTTCTTTATCTGTGTCTTAAAATTTTCTTTTGGGAAGACCTCTCAGATTAATGCTAATAATCCATAAGCAACGTTCCTGTACCTCTCTCCAGATCTGTGCATTCTATTTTTGAATTTGTTTCTATCTTTCTGTCCGCATGCTTAATAACCCCGTGGCCATTTCCCCAACTAGATTGTAAACTCTCATTGTAAGTTTTATCTTTTCTTCTAAAAACCGCCACAATATTACATGTGTAACTACACACAGGAGACAGTCTATGCCAGTACTGAATATGCTCTGTTTAGGTGGATGAAATCTCTCGGCGTTTAATTTGGGAAAAAAACCTGAAGCATATTTCCATCCATAATCTTGAGGCCTCTCTTGGTGTGCATACGTATGAACTGGCCATGAACCACTTGGGGGACATGGTGAGTTTAACCTCCGCCTCTGGCCTACCTGCCCTGTTTGCCTTAGTTCCCTGCTTAAGCCTGGCCTCTTTCTTTTTTGCCCCAGACCAGTGAAGAGGTGGTTCAGAAGATGACTGGACTCAAAGTACCCCCATCTCATTCCCACAGTAATGACACGCTCTATGTCCCAGACTGGGAAGGCAAAGTCCCAGACTCCATTGATTATCGAAAGAAGGGATATGTTACTCCTGTCAAAAATCAGGTACCCTCCTGCCTCCTGGGAATGGGTATGTGAGATGGCATGACCTCTTCCTTTTGCTTTTTCTTTGTTCTTAAGGCAGGAGGGCACTAGGAAGATGGAGCAAGGAGCTAAGGTTGCTTCTCCCCTTGCTAGCACCCTGTCTGACCGTTTAACTCATCTCCTGTTTTTGTATATTTAGATTGTTTCTGAGTTCTCTTTTTTCACCAACAGTGTTGCTGTAAGCACCCTTGTGCATATATTTTTGTACCCATGTACAAATATTTATGCAAAATAAATCCTAAAATTAAAATTGCTAGGTCCTATCCCAAAAAGTTTTACTATCTTACATTTTTATCAGCATGAGAATGCCAGTTTTCCCACCTTTACAATGTTGATTGTGTCAACCAGATGAGCAATTGATTTAACATTCATTCAACAAACTTTTCAGGCATGTGCTAGGCAGTAGAGATTCAAGATGACTAAGACATAACCTTTGTCCCCAAGAAAGCCTTAATTTCAAAAAATAGAAAAGGAAAGAAAAATCTACAATCTGTCTTAAACACTAATACAGCTTGCACTTTTTATTATTTACATTTTACAGATAAGGAAACTGAGGCACAGAGAGTTTTAGTAACTTATCCAAGGTCACATATCTAAGGGGTTACAAAGCAAACTCTGCTCTGCTATACTACAGCTAATGGAACAATAGTAATGAAAGTTATCAATAGCAACAACAGCAATAGAAGAGCACAATAAATGTTAAATGGGGGACAGGAAGACTTCACAGCAGTGGGGACACGTGTGCTGGGATTTATAAAATCTATGGAATGTCATCTGGCAGGGAGAGGGGGAAGATGAAAGGCATGGATGGCAATGACTCATGGATTCTCTGTTGTGCCTCTCAGGGTCAGTGTGGCTCCTGTTGGGCTTTTAGCTCTGTGGGTGCCCTGGAGGGCCAACTGAAGAAGAAAACTGGTAAACTCTTAAATCTGAGTCCCCAGAACCTGGTGGACTGTGTGTCTGAGAATGATGGCTGCGGAGGGGGCTACATGACCAATGCCTTCCACTATGTGCAGAAGAACCGGGGCATTGACTCCGAAGACGCCTACCCGTACGTGGGACAGGTGAGACTGGCCCACACAGCCACACAGCTCTTAATGGCCCCTCCTGCCCCAGCCTGATATTCTGTATTGGAAACAATTCCAGGAATCTTGTTTTCTGTTACCTTATCCTGCTTTCTTGATGGGATAATTGCTCACAGAAGGCCAAGAAGATTCCCAGAATCTGGGATAATTTTGGGAGCTTAGGCTACCATAGATCCTATCTGCCTTGCCACCCTGGAAAGAAAAACAGAAGTCAGGTATTGCATAGATCTCTGAAGAGGTATCTATAACCCTCAGTGCCCCTCATCCACTCCCATCACAAATCTAATTTCATGAATTGTGTGTCTTGATTTTGTATGATCTCACTGTGCGTTTTGAGAACGTTTAAGCAGATTATATGTTAACATGCTAACCTGTATAAAATGAGGGAAAAACCAAGTTGCTTCACATTTGTTGTAATTTTAGAGATCAACTCACTTCCTCCTATAAGCTCCTTCGGCAATAGGAAGGAGCTCTGTTTTATCTAAAATGAAGATGATCTGAAGGCTATTTACATACATGGGGTTGATAGATAATATAATATGGGGCCTTTGCAGCAAGGTGCTTTGAAGAAAGGCTAGCAAGTTTTAGTAATGAAAGTGATGGCTCCTGTGTGCTAAGCCATGTGTTTAGTGCACTTTCTGATTTAACCCTCCTCACAGCCCTGAGAGGTAGGTATATCCTCACTTGGTCAGTGAGGAAATTGACACTTGCAGTAGAACAGCATACTCAGATTCATGCCGCTAGTTATGTAGCAGAGCCAACGTTTATCCACCAGACCTGTTTATCTGCTGCAAACATTGCCAGGTATGTCTTCTATGCACACATGCCAGAATTTCTTTACTAGAATATGGTAGCTTGGGACAGAATTGTCTAAGTCTTAGGTTAGGTGCATCTTCAACTTTACTAGATAGGTAATATCAAATATTTAGATATGACAGAGAACAAAGGAATCTTGAGAAATTATTAAGACAGGATATCATGTAGTCTTAGAATATCATGTCAAATGCCACAGTTAGAGAATATAATGGCCACCCAAGTCAAAGTGGTATATTCTTTTTGGCAATTCATTATCCTACAGGTGGCCTCTTCAAAAGTGTGAAGTTATATCTACAAGAATACATGATCTAAATATTAACAGTAACGGCAGCCCTCCTGGACTCACACATACCACGGGCCCAGAAGATGATCTGTGCTTTTAAAAAAAAAAATCTCATTTCAGAAATCTTTCTCTACACTGAAGTTATAAAAATATTCTTTCTCTTTTTTTAAGTTTTACAGTGTTTGCTTTCACATGTTTTAAAATCACCTGAAACTGACTTGTGTGTGGTGCAACATAGTCACCTTTCCCATTCTTTTCGACAGTGGTCCAAAATGGTGAGGAGAGCAGACCCTTTCCAGAGCCTGCTCACTGCCCCTGTTAGTTCCCTGACATCACGGGAAATATTGGTAGAGTTTCTCACTCACCAGTTCATTGCCTGTTGCTTTGTCCTAGTTCTATTTCAACCTTGTTGTTTTTTTTTCCAGGATGAAAATTGTATGTACAACCCAACAGGCAAGGCAGCCAAGTGCAGAGGCTACAAAGAGATCCCTGAGGGGAATGAGAAAGCCCTGAAGAGGGCAGTGGCCCGAGTGGGACCCATCTCGGTGGCCATTGATGCAAGCCTGACCTCCTTTCAGTTTTACAGCAAAGGTACGGAGCTGTTCCGGTAGAGCACATCGACTGTCTCTCATTGTGTGGGCTTGGCAGCTTCACAAAGGGCCCTGGGCATTTTCAGTAGTTTCCATATGCAGGCTGAGCCTGCCAGAGAGAAACTAACAGCTGCCGTGGCACAGAGCGCCTCTGGTGTAAGCCCTGCTGACGGGGGCAGGATTCTACAGAGGGTCGCCTGGAGCGGGAGCCCCCTGGAGCCCCAGGGATTACAGAAAGTTTCACCTTGATGGATTGTTTCCTAGGTGTGTATTACGATGAAAAGTGCAATAGCGAGAATCTGAACCATGCGGTTCTGGCAGTGGGATACGGGATCCAGAAAGGAAAAAAGCACTGGATAATTAAAAACAGGTAATGATGGGGACGCCACACTTGTCAGTCAGGCACCCTCTGAACACTCGGCCCCAGCGCCAGCTTCCTGGCATTCCTTTCCTTCTCTCAAATCAAGTTAAAGTTGTCTCGGACTTTTCAGTTCTACCTTCCTAATCAGAAGCTATTAACTCTACAGTTAATGGCCAGCCACTAGCACTCAAAGTATGTGCTAGGCAGCTGCTCCACGTGCAAGGTACTTAGTCCCAAAAGAACAGGGTGTCTGCCTTCAGTGACTTCCCGCCCCCTAGGGAAGACAGACCCAGCTAATGAGAACATAAAGTAGCACCAAAACCCAGCAAGACCTTTGAAATTATATATATTTTGCTTTCCTTTTTTCTCTAATGTGAACAATTTCTTAAGTAGGCTTCCGTCATCAGTCTGTCTGTAAGCAGTAGGGAACAGTGTAAAGGTTTGTGTGGCTTTTTGCCCTTCTAGATACACTTTGGATAGACATACATAAGATCTGGCCAAAGATTTTGAAATCTGAAGTGAAATGCTTTCCAGAAAGTAGATATGCACAACAAGAACAAAATCCAATGTTTCCTTCCGTATTATTTGGAACAAATAAAACCGCAGGGTAGCTTGGCTCCCTAGTGACTTGGGGCGGGGCAAGTTTCTAAGAATTATACTTTCCCTTTCTTCATTGATCAGCACTAGCCTGGCAACAGCACCAGTTAAATTTTCTGTCGTTGGTGCACCCTAAGGAGCAAGAGTCTTAGACTGTGCGGCAATTACAGGCCAGGCAGCGGTGTAGCCATGTTGCCTGCTGCCTGGAGGGCTGGCAGGATAGAACAGGAGGTTGGGAGTTGCTTCAAACCTAAAGCAACTCTTTATGTCACAGTCCAACTGAACGCCATCCTAAGAGGGTGTTCCTTTTCCCAGAGCTTCTGCCCTGTGTTTTCCCTTTCTCAACTTCTAGCCCAAATACTTACCTACTGTGTCCTTTCTTGATCAGGTGCATTCGAGAGAGCTGGGAGGAATGAGGGACACACCCAGGCAGGGTCAGGATCATTTTGGAGCCTCGGAGAAGGGAACAGGGACAGGGTACAGGGGTACAGGTCTTAAGTAAAATGTATTGCATAATTAGAGAATTTGCTGGTTGGGGAAAAAGGACAGAAAACTCATGAAAACCATTTAGGAAGACATGTAGCCTCTCTCTCGCTCGCTCGCTCGCTCTCGCTCTCACCTTCTGTTCTTTCCATTTGTTCCCTTAGCGATCTCATTCATTATCATGGCGTCCTTCATCTCTCTCAAGGGTTTTATTCCCGAACCCAAATCACCAAATTCAGCCTCTCATGCCTCTTTCTTATGCTCTAGGTTCATGTTTTCAAGATAACTCTGCCTAAAACACAAATCAGATGATATCATTCTCCTAGTCAGAGACCTACAGGGTCTCTCCTCCACTGTCGTGCAGCACAGAGTCCAAGTCTGTAGTCTGGCAGTGAAAATAACAACCTGCTCTCCATCCGCCTTTCCACACTTGCCTTGCATTCCACCCTGTCAGGCACCCTATTTTTCAGCCACAAGATCTTCAGATATGTACCGTGCTTTCCTGCCTTTGTCACTCATTTCACACTGCTCCACTGTCATCCCATTTCCACATGTCCCATTCCTTCTATCCAGCCTTTGGGCTCCGCTCAAATGCTACCTCTTGCAGGAAGACTGCTTTCATCCTCGATCAACCTTTGAGAGCTGTAGTGTTATGACCTCTCTCCATTTCTGGGCTTTAAACTCTTAGAAGGTTAAAAACTGTCTTATTCATTTTTGTATACCATTAGTTTCTAGCACAATAGTTAGTGTTTTAGTGGATAAATAATTGACAGTACTAAGTATTTTTTTTTCTTGATTGATCCTACAGCTGGGGAGAAAACTGGGGAAACAAAGGCTATATCCTAATGGCTCGGAATAAGAACAATGCTTGTGGCATTGCCAACCTGGCCAGCTTCCCCAAGATGTGACTTCAGCCAGCCAACCCCATCCTGCTCTTCCGTTCCTTCCATGATTGTGCAATGAAGTGACGTATCTTGGAAGGGAGTTGGTGTGCCTTTCTTGAAGCAGATGTAGTGCTGCAGAGATTGTCTGTTCGGTTGCCCCATTTGTTTGTGCCTCAAGGGGGACACCCCTAGGCTACGTTCCTTGTCTCCACCCAAGGTCTTTATTTTTCCTTGTGGCCACAGTAGGAATTTCCCCAACAGGTGTGCATTTGTAGACTAAGAGATGTGACCACAGCTGCCCTGGCTGTGCTGTGCTGGGGCTGATCCTGCACAAACAGTTAGACGCTAGAGACCTTCGGGTGGGCTGGATTTTCGATCACAGGGCCCAGTTAGCTTTGACCACTCTAGGGGACTAAGGTGATCCGACTTGTCGACCTACAAGTTCACTTTTTCTATATCCCAAGGTAGAAATATCTATGTTTTACACTCCAACGCATGAATCTATTCATCAGTTTTGGGTACAAGTTACCATGATACAGGGAATTACGTTTCCTTTTTCCTTCTTTGCATTTTTAAAGTAAACCAAGTATTTATCTTTTGTCTCTAACGTAATAAGTAGCTATTTTGTAACCACTCATTTTGTGTTGGATACTGTGCTAGGTGCTGGAGACAAAAAGATGAATAAAACATATTCGTTATTCTTGAAGTGCTCGTAGTTTGTTTGAAGAGAACATAGTATAAAGACTTCATTTCAACTAATTTATTTGTTCATTTCTTCAATCAACTTCTATTAAGTGCTTACTCTGTACTAAGAACTGTACTAAATTTCAGGTACACTGTACTAAATTTTGAGCAATCAAATTCAGTGGCACATAAACTCGCATCTTGAAAAATATCTTAAGGCCCTCTGAAGTTCTAGAACCTAAACTTATGCTTTCACCAAAACAGGACATTGAAACTCTTTTTTTCTTTTTAAATCCTCACCTAAGGACATTTTTTCATTGCTTTTTTAGAAAGAGAGGAATGGGAAAAGAGGGAGAAATGTCGATGTGAGAAAGAAATATTGATTGGTTGCCTCTCATAGGCTCGCCAACCAGGGGTCAAACCTGCAACCCTTCAGTGTATGGCACGATGTTCCAACCAACTGAACCACACCAGCCAGAGTGAAACTCTTTATAATGGTTTCTAAGCAGCATTAATTCTAAAAGAATTTAACTGGCTAATAATAAACCTGCATAACTGGTTTTACCATTTTTCACAAAATGCTTATTATTACCACTAGAGAGAATTCATATTTATTAAATGCTAACCATGTGTTAGGCACTATTTAATTTTATTCTATGCAAAATTATTTATTTTTTATATAAATACTTATCACCATGTGGTATGCAGTGTATTTAAAGGTATAGTGAAAATAAATTAGTAAGGCATTGCCTGAACCTCAAGGATGTTATAGACTAGTGATGGACATACAAACAACTAATAATACCAACTATAATGAAATAAATACTAATTATACAAACTCAGGTATGAGTCATTAATTCTTTTTTGTTTTAAGATTTTTCTTATTTTTTAAAGAGAGGGGAAGGGAGGGAGAAAGAGAGGGAGAGAAACATCAATGTGCAAGAGAAATATCCATCAGTCACCTCTTGCACGCCCCCAACCGGGGACCTGGCCCACAACCCGGGTATGTGCCTTGACCAAGAATCGACCCAACAACCTTTTGCCTCCCAGGACAATGTCCTACCCACTGAGCCACACCAGCCAGGGTGAATCATTAATTCTTAATGGGATTTTAGATGAGGCTTCATTGAGAAGAGAGCTTTGAAAGTTCTGACTGGGCAGAGAAGACAGATGGGGAGTAGAGTGGGAAGAGAGAAGGGATATCAGGCCAAAAGTCCTGGGTCAACCAAGGCATTGAGAGAGCTGTGTGTGTGAACGGTGAGCTGGGGTGTCTCAAGTATAGGATACAAAGGCATACATGATAGAGCTTAGGTGAGAAAAGTAGGTGGGGGGCGGGGATCCTGGAAGGCCTTTAATGCCTCCCATGGCCCCAGAAGTATATATTTTATAGACAAACAGCCATTGAGTAAACATCAGGTATTTTTGGGCAGGAGAGAGATGTGATCAGATCTATATTTTAGCAATATTCCTCTGACAGTGGTGTAAAGAACAAATACCACATGAAGAACAAGATGAAGATGTAAGACACTGGTGGAAAGTCAACATGTAGAAGACACTATACGCATTCTATTTCTTCTCAAATAAAGACACTTCACCGAAGCATGACTCCTGAACTCTTTTGAAGCTTGAGTATGAGTTTGGCAGACGGGGAGTTAGGAAAAGGCATTCCAGACCCAAAGGATAGCACATTCAAATGTGTAGGCAGGAGAGAGCATGTTCAGCAAGCTGCAAGTACTTTTTCCTGAGCTTTGAAAGGACCAAAGGCAAACTTGAGAGATATCAAACTCCCCACTAGGCAAATCTACACAATCATGTGATTTTGATCTGGAATTTTTGCTCTTCTGCCTAAAGAAGAACATCCTTTAGAATTTCCTTTTGTGTAGATATGTGGGAAACAAATTTACTCTGTTCCTATATGTACTTGGGTTTATTTCTTTATTTTCTATTCTGGCAGATTAATATGTATATCTGTACTTGACCAGAATCACAGATTTATAGTGTGTTTTAATATCTAATAGGATTAGTTTCACCTTCTTACTCTTTCCTAGATTTTTTTCCTGAATATTCTTGCTATTAATTTTTGCCATGTGATCTTTAGAATCAGCTTGTCAAGTTATCAAAAACCCTGCCAGTATTTTTTATTTGGGTCAAATTAAATGTATATCTTTAAGGGAAATTGACCTCTTTATACTACTGGATCTTCCCATCTAAGAATAAGAGATGCTTTCATATTTTTTTCCAAGTATGTTTTTGTGCCCTTTGAAGAAATGTTGCTCTTTTCTTGCTAACTCTTTTTTTCTGGGAATTTATCTTTTACTATTTTTGTAGTTTAAATGGAGTCTTTTCTGATATAATTGCTAATTAGACATATATCAAAAGCTATCAATTTTTATTAGATTTGTTTTGTATTCAACTATCTTACCTTGAATTCTCTTTGTTTATGGGTTTTTCAGTTGATTCTCCAGGATATTTTTGAGTATATAAATGTATCATCCATAGAAATAAATATTACCCCTTTCTTTCTGATTTTTACCTCTAATTTATTCTTGTCTGTTTGCATTAGTTACTACCTCTAAATGATGCTAAGCAATATAGTTGCTATATCTTGATCTAGAAATACGATGATTTTTATGGATGTGTAAAATTCCACTGTAAAGATGTACATAATTTATTTAACTAAACCTCAATAAATCAACATTTACATTGTTTCCAGTGTTCTGAGAAAAAATTCAGGATTGATATTTTGACACAAAACAGTTGGTAAATGATTATACAATCAAATCTGCCATTATGTAATTTTTATTTCTTTAATAATAACAATATTATCTAACATTTATTGAGCTTTACTATGCAGCCCCTACCATAATAAATATGTACTGCTATGCATGCAATAAATATGCCAGCAGTACATATTTATTATTATTCATGAATGGTCAAAAGACTTATGAGGCCCATTATTATTAGTATAACCACACATGACATACCACTTCGTGACATGGAGTGCAAAGGACAGTTTATGTATATTTAAAAATTATGGACACATACACACAGTACTCTTATTATTGCCATACTACAGATATCAGATAGTCTGCCCAAGTTCACCTAGTTAGTAAGTGGTTGAGCCAGGATTCAGTCGCAGGTCTTGTTTTATTTTCTACCTCCAATTTCCCAATATTATTTCATCTATCCCTCCTTTTGTGTCTCTGTGTGTGTGTATTTTAAAACAAATCCCAGATATCATTTCATTCATAAATACTCATTATACATTTCTGAGTGAAGAATTTATTTTTACATTAGCATATCTAAGAAAATTAACAGTTGTTTCTTAATACCATTCAATATTTAGTCCATTTTAAAATTTCTGCAATTTTTTAAGGTATCTTTTTACTGTTAGTTTACTCAAATCAGTATCCAAATTGTTTTATACATTGCATTTGGTTGTTATTAAGTCTGTTGTATTCTTTGACAGTCACTTCCCTACCTGCACTCCCTCCAAATACACTTTGTTTTCTTCTTTTGATTGATTTCAAGAAGCCAACTCATTTGTCCAGCAGAATGTCTCATATTCTGGATTTCACTGGCTCATTGCTCTTTCGAAGTCCAAGGTTCTCGTGCTCTTTACTGCAATGTACTTTGTTTCTCACCATCTTTCACAGATGTTATGAGAAGGAAATAAAACTTGTAAGTGACAGCCTATTAAACTTTTAGTGGCGCAGGTGTTATAAAAATCCTGGACAGTTCTATTCTTTTTAAAAAAAAATCTTTATTTATGGATTTGAGAGAGAAAGAAAGGGCAGGAAAAACATTGAATTGCTGTCCCACACATTTTTTTTTAATCCTCACTTGAGGACAGGCTTATTGATTTTAGTGATTGGGGAAAGAAAGGAGAAAGAGAGGGAGAGAAACATCGATGCAAAAGAAAAACATTGACTGGTTGCTTTTGCACATGCCCCAGCCAGGGACCAAACCTGCAACCTAGCTATGGGCCCTGGCCCAGAATCATACCTATGGCTTTGCAGTTTGCAGGAAGATGCTCCAACCAACTGAGCCACAGTGGCCAGGGCATTTTTAAGCATTCATTGGGATGTTCCCTGAATCAAGTAGTTCTTGTATGTGCCCTGACTGGGCATCAAACCCACAGCCTTGGCATATTGGGATAACGCTCCGACCAACTGAGCTACCCCATGAGGGTTGACAGTTTTATTCTTTTACAGTACACACCCATTTGGCTGAACTTTGAGGCTTTTCTGCCCTTGAGAAGCCTTCAGGAATCATTGGCAGGTTTCACAATACTTTACAAGCTGAGTTTGTCCAAGGACTTCAGGAACATAGTTGTTACTTCTGGGCATTTATACCCTAAAGGCTTGATTCCCTGAGATTATATATGTAGGTTTGACAGGGTAAAGTGCTATGTTTTTGCAGATGACAGATTGTATACATTAAAAAAATTCTAAGGAATTTACTGAAAAACTATTAGAATTAATAAATGAGCTCAGCAAAGTTGCAAGTTACAAGATTAAAATACATAAATCAATTTTATTTCTATGCAGTAGTAATGAATAAAATGAAAATGAAATTAAGAAAACAATTCCATTTATAATAATATCAAAAAATAAAACACTAAGAAACAGATTTAATTGAAGGAGTGCAAAAGTTGTACTCTGAAAACTATAAAACACTGTTGAGATAAATTCAGAAGACCTAAATAAATGGAAGGTTATCCCATGTTCATGGATTGGAAAATAATATTAAGATGGCAATACTCCCCAAATTGACCTATAGATTCAAAACAATCTCTATAAAAACCCTAGCTGGCTTCTTTGTAAAAATTGAAAAGCTGACCCTAAAATCCATGTAGGCATTCAATGGGCCCAGAACAGCCAAAACAATCTTGAAAAAGAATAAAGTTGAAGGACTTATATTTCCCAATTTCACAACTACAAACCAACAGTAATCAAGACAGTGTATTACTGGCATAAGGATAGGATTATAGACCAATGGAATAGAATTAAGAATATGGAAATAAGCTCTTTCATTTATGTTCAGTTGAGTTTTGACAAGGGTTTGAACACAATTCAGTGGGTGGGGGGGGGGAATCTTTTCAACAAATGGTGTTGGGACAACTAGATTACCACATATAAAGGAATAAGTTAGAATGCCAACTCACATAATATACAAAAATTAATTCAAAATGCAAAAACATGATTTAAAAAATCTAAAAGTAAGAGCTAAAATGTTAAAATTCTTAGAAGGAATCATAAGGATAAATATTGGCTTTGTCTTAGACATGACGTGACAAGTAACAGAAGAAAAAAATAGACATGTGGATTTCATCAAAATTAAAAATTTCTTTGCATCAATGTGTTACTCAAGAGAGTGAAGAGACAGGTCTAGCCAGTGTGGCTTAGTTGGTTGGAGCATCATCCCACAGACCAAAAAGTCCTGGGTTCGGTTCCCAGTCTGGGCACACACACAGGTTGTGGGGTTGATCTCTATTCTGGATGCATCGAAAAGGCACCTGATCTGTTTCTCTCTCACACTCTCACATCAATGTCTCTCTCAAAGCAAGGGGGGAAAAAATGTCCTTGGGTGAGGATTTAAAAAAAAGAACAGCGAAAAGACAACGCACAGAATGGGAGAAAATATCTGCAAATTATATACTGGTAAGGAATTAATATCCAAAATATATAAAGAATTCCTACAACTCAACAACAACAACAATAAAAAAAAAAAAACCCAATGCAAAAATGGGCAAGGGACTTGAATCGACATTCCTCCAAAGAAGATATACAAATGGTCAGTAAGCACATAAAAATATGCTCATTACTAGCCATTAGGGAAATGCAAATTAAAGCTACAAAGACATACCACCTCATACCTAGATTGCTGTTACAAAAATATAGAAAATAAAGTGTGGGAAAGGATGTAGAGAATCTGGAACTCTGGTATACTGCTGGTGGGAATATAAAATAGTACAACTGTTGTGTAAAGAAGTTTGATGGCTGCCTTGGTTGGTGTGGCTCAGTGGATTGAGCACTGGCCTGCAAACCAAAGGGTCACTGGTTCAACTCCCAGTCAGGGCACATGCCTGGGATGTGGGTCAGGTCCCCAGTAAGGCGTATGTGAGAGGCACCACACACTGATGTTTCTCTTTCTCCCTCCCTTCTCCTCTGTCTAAAAATAAATAAAATCTTTAAAAAAAAGTCTGATGGTTCCTCAAAAAGTTAAACATAGAATTACCATATGATTCAGCAAAAAACAGAGTTTATTTATAAAAAAAAATTGTGTATTCTTACATGTTTAAACCTTAGTTACCTACAAAGTATCCTTCATTTGATGCAATACACATATTGAGATGTTTTTTCCACTGCTCAAACCAGTTGTTGAACTCATTAATTTTGATGCCTTTTCGTGATTCTCTCATTTTTTGTTTCACCTTGTCCACATCAGCAAAACGTTTCTCTCTGAGGGATTTTTTTATTTGGGGAAACGAAAAAAAGGCCACTCGAGGCATGATCAGGTGAATAGGGATGGGGGGACATGATGCCACGCCACTTTTGGTCAAAAACTGCTGAACACTCAGTGCCGTGTGGGCAGGTGTGCTGGTAAATCACCCATCATGAAATGGGCAAATGCGCTGTCTTCAAAAAAAATTCACTGAAGCCAATTGTACGCAGCCTCTTGCAACAATGCCAGCTGGTACACTGATGCAGGTGGGTTCCTAGAACACTCACCTGGGGCGGGGGGGCGCTGCACTACAGGGGCCCACCCTCCAGAAGATAATTCCAGTTTTTTTGAGAATTATCTTGTATATCCAAAACAATTGAAGCAGGGACTCAAATGGGTATTTGTACACCAAATGTTCTTTGCAGCATTATTCACAAGTCGAAAGGTAGAACAACCCGTGTGTTAACAGATGAATAGATTAGCAAAATGTTGTACATACCTACAATGGAATATTATTCAGCCTTAAAAGGAATGAAACATTGTTGCATGCTATAACATGGAAGAACATTGAAAACATCAGTGAAATAAGCCACAAACAAAAAGACAAATGATTCCACTTATAGGAAGCATTTAAAATAGGCAAATTTATAGAAACAGAAGTAGAGTAGGCTGGGGCTGTTACCAGGGTACGGGGAGGGCACAAAATGGGAAGTTACTGCTTCACAGGTGCAAAACTTCTGTGGGAACAATGAGAAAGTTCTAAGTAAGGCGGGGTTGTGGTGTGTGAGGGCAAGAAATATACAGAATTCTCTGTACTTTCAGCTCAAATTTGCTGTAAACCTAAAATTGCTCTAAAAACTAAAGTCTGATTTTTTAAAAAAGTTTCAGATATAGATTGTGGTTATAGTCACACAACATTGTGGATGTACTTAATGTCACTGAACTGTATACTTAAAAATGGTTAAAATGGTAAATTCTGTGGTATGTATATTTTATCACAATTAAAGAATCAAGGAGAGAAAGTCTAGTGACTATTTAAAGCTTTATTATCCAGCCATGTGATTTTGAATTAAACATTGCTCAATCACTGTTTTGTTGTTATTCCTGTCTTCTTTTAGGGTTCATGTTAGCAAGTTATGTCCTTGCATCTTCAAAATACAGTATGAATCTGGCCACTTTTTTTACCTCTACCATGAGCCTTCCAGTTTTAGTTCCCATTGTTTCTTCCCTGGACTTCTGTGGGTGCACTAACTGCCCCACTTCTATGCTACACTCTGCTCTATTGTAGCTCACACTGTAGTGTATTTTCTGTACAACAGATCACATCACTCCCATTACACTCTCATTTATTTAGCAGTCTAGGCAATCTTCTCAGAATTCAGCAGTGGCAGAAATCCATGACCTGGTGGAGCCTATATTTTAGTGAATTTAGAATATAACACCAAAATCTTAAGGGGCCCACAAGGATGATGTGGCCCCAGGCTCTCTCTCAACTTCATTTTAGCCAACAGCCCTGTGGAGACCAGTTCTCTAAACAAAATTAAAATTCTGCTGGGAAGGAAGTAAGGGATCAATGGTTGTTGTATAAAAATGCTCATACCAGTCAATATAAAAGAGTATTTACAACATCCGCTCCCCGATGAGACAACCCAGGACCATAGCTAGTTAATTGTGTTCAGTTCGAATACCAGGATTTTTGACTGATGTATATAATAACACCCCTTGAGACCTGACAACATACACTCAAGTTTTCTATATCTAATGTATCTTTTGGAGAAAAGGAAACAAGGTAACTACAATGAAAAGCTTAATTCTGAAAAAGAGAGAATGGATGGAAAATAGTATACAGTTGCCATTGGCCCACAGCATAGGACTAGGGAAGACTCCCTCCCTGGCGGTGTGGCGAGTTTCTTGGACAGCCAGCTGTAAACCTCCAGGTTTGTTCTCTGTGGGGATCTTTCTTACCGTGGCTCTCTGGTTCTTCCTGCTAAATGATCTTGCTTGTCCCTTATTCTTCACAGCTGTGCCAGAGGTAGGCATGGAGTAAATGCCCTTTCTGGAGACTGACTGCTTTAGCTGTGGTACAAATTGCCAGCCTTGAAAGGCAATAGACTGCTAGGCTTGGGTTTTCTTTGACTATACAGGTCCCATAAGATCTCAGTAGCATTTGGTTCAATTCCTTCTGCTAGTTAACACAGCCAAAATTTTTTTTTAGTCACTGTAGCCAGAGCGATGCAAAAGCTTTGATAGGCTAACCCAGGAACCTACACCCACCCTTGAAGCTAGGCATAAAGTTGCTTCTATCTTAAGCCCAGGAGAGACTCTGTGTGTGTGTGTGTGTGTGTGTGTATCTGTGTGTGTGTATGTGTGTGTGTGTGCGCGTGTGAGAGAGAGAGAGAGAGAGAGAAAGAGAGAGAGATACCCATTTTAAAATTAGGATGCTATTACCACAAGAAAGGGAAATGGAAGGTAGGTGACAAAAACAAATAATGTACAATTTCAGACATCTGTTAGCTTAGATATTCTCAACTTTTTTCCATCACTATAAAGAAGACAAATACTGTTTACATTTGTGACATATGCCCACTGGTACACTCACAAAGTAATGTCTGTCTCTGGGAGCTATCTGTAAACTTCCCCTTCCTCTCCCAGAAAGCATGTTGGAATGAACATATATCAAAGTAATATTATTACAGAGATAAACTGAATCTGCTTGAATTAATTTTTAAATATATCACTTGAAAATTTTGGTACTTTATTACTACTAACAAATTTCTTGTGACTCACCTTGCAAGTCGATTGTAACACATCAAGTGTGTCACACCTATTGTTATATACTTGTTGAGGAAGGAGGTCTTATCTTTGGCACCCCAAGTACTCCTTAGTTATGTCTTGTTTTGATTTCTTGGTACAATTAATCTTCCTTCTTGGAACACTCATTGCCAGGTGTCAGAGAGAAGCATCCAGGATAGCGGGAATGTCTACCAGGATTAAATAGTCCCAGTTAATAATGCACCAAGAAGATAATCTATACAGAAAGTATTAGAAATAATGTACATTTTCTATTTAGAACATTTCTATTTCTTCCAATGATTCAAGAATCATATTTTCTTTATTCAGGCGGTATAAACCAAATAATTTTAACAAAGTTAATTAATTTTCTAGTCTCCTCAACTTTATTAAGGGTACAGCAGTCCCCCCTTTATCCACAGTTGCACTTTCTGCTGTTTCAGTTACTTGTGGTCAGCTGCAGTCCAAAAATATTAAATGAAAAATTCTCCCTTATTCTTCTCATCACATAAGCATTGTATCATCTGACATCATCACAAGAAGAGGGGTAAGTACAGTACAAAAAGATATTTTGAGAGAGATCACATTTGTATAACTTTAAAAAAATTGTTTTTGTTCAAATACATGTCTCCATTTTCCCATCACCACTTTTATTACAATATATTGTTGTAATTGTATTTCATGAGTTATTATTGTTAATTTATTACTGTCCCTAATTATAAATTAAAGTTTATCACAGGTATGTATGTATAGGAAAAAAACAGTATATATAAGGTTATGTACTATCCAAGGTTTCAGACATCCACTGCGGGTCTTGGAACACATCTACTGTGAATAAGAGGGGATTACTGTATGCTTCAGCTCACCTTTGTGTATTTGTGTATTTCTTGGGCAGAAGAGTCGGTAAGAAGTGAGCTATTTTAACTATGAAAATAATGTCTATTATGAAATTCCCTGTACAAAGTTAATCACTTGAGTAAATTGACAGAGAATAAAACTAGCATCAGTATCATCCTAAAATTCAGAGTCCTTTCCTTTTAATTTTTTTTAATCCTCACCCAGGAAGTTTATTGATTTTAGAGAAAGAGAGAGGAGAAACGTCGGTGTGAAAGAGAAACATCAATCAGCTGCCTCTGCCAGGGTGTGTATGCACCCTGACCAGGGATTGAACTGCAGCCTAGGTATGTGTCCCTGCAACCTAGGTATGTGCCCTGATGCAGAACTGAACCTGCAGCCTTTTGGTGTACAGAATGACACTCCAACCAAGCTATTCAGACAGGGCCAGAATCCTTTTCTTTAAAACTATGTAAGATTGTTCCTTGGAGAGACCTGAGGTTGCTAACTTTCAGGGTACATGAGGCTAACAGCTGATGACTTCATATCCTGGAGAAGGCACTAAGCTTCCTTATTAACTGCTTTCATTTCCCTTTTCCCATACGATTCAGATGTTTCCTCATTTGTGATGGAAGGGAGTCAGTGCATGTGGGAGGCCCAGGAAACCAGCTTAACTAGAGCTGAGTTTGAGAGTTAAAAATCTGTTCTAAATAAAGTAAAATGGCGAAGGATGAGCCAGATTATCGGAAGGGCAATAGGCAAACAGGAAGCATTTGTAGAAATGGCAAGATAATAATATGTCTTAGGTGTACAATTTGGGAGTGATGTACAGAATGAGATCGCAAGGCAGACTGGATTGAAGGCTGTTGAAATAATTTAAACAGTGTCAGCAAATGTTTACTGAGTGCCTACTCTATCATTGCATTATATACTGTGGAGGATACAAAGATGAGTAAGATATCCATAACTCCTGTACTTAGGGGCCTAAAGGTAGACTTGTATGTCAAAGAAATGAATAATTATAATATTAGGTAGTAAGTTAAGGAGATGATTTCTCTGTTCTCAGAATGTATGAGTCTGCTACAAGAAAGCCTCAAAGAAATGTAGAGGCTGAAAAAAAAGACATTCAGTTGGAAATTTTAAAAAAGCTTTTTGAAAGAAGTATCTTCTGAGATGGGCCATGTAGGAGGAACAAGATTTCTAGAGTCAGAGATGAGGGAAGGAAGTTCAAGACAATGGGAGAACAAAACAATACTGTTGGGAAAACACTGCTTTTAAAACTGAGTTCATTATACCCATTATTATATCCATGGTATGAAATCATTATACCCATATATAATGTGCATCTTTATTTTTCCCTCAAAAATTTGGGCAAAAAGTGTATATTATACATGGCAAAATATGGCAATACACATTCATTGGCATAAAGTTGGTGTTCAACAATTGTTAACTGGGACTGTCATAATAAAAAAGTCAATAAGAAGTACAGAGGAAAAGTGTGGATGTTCTGGAAACTTGAAAACAGTTGCTTTGAGCATAGAATTTATGTGTGAGAAAAGGTGTCTTAGTCTGTTTGGGCTGCTGTAACAAAACATAAACTGAGTGGATTAAAAACAACAGAAATTTATTTCTCACAGGTCAGGTGCCTGGAAAGTCCAAGATCAAGACGCTGGCAGATTCAGTGCCTGTTGAGAACCCCTTTCTGGTTCATAGATGGTTGTTGTTTCCCTGTGTCTTCACACAGCAGAAGGGCCAAGGGAGCCCTCTGAGGCCTCATTTGTAAGAACACTAATCCTATGCATCAGGGCTCCACCCTTGTGACCTAATCACCTACCAAAGGCCCTACATCCCAATACCATCCCATTGGGGGTTAGGTTTCAACATCTGAATTTGGGTTGGTGGGGGTGTGCTTAACTCAAACCTTTAGTCTATAGCAATAGTGAAGGTAAAGCTAGGAAGTATAGATTGATATTTTTTAAATGAATTTTATTTTTTTAGAGCAGTTTTTTTAAAATTTATAAATCATGTTTATTCTATTACAGCTGTCTCAATTTTTCCCCCTTTACTCCCCTCCACCCATCTCATCCCCACCCCACATCCCCACAGTCAATTCCCACTCTGTTGTCCATGTCCATGAGTCATTCATACATGTTCTTTGTCTAGTCCCTTCCCCTTCTTTCCACCATTGTCCTCTTTCCCCATCCCCTCTGGTCACTTTCAGTCTTCTCCATGTTTCCATGCCTGTGGTTTATTTTGTTCATTAGTTTATTTTGTTGAATAGATTCCACTTATAGGTGAGATCACATAGTATTTGTCTTTTCATCATAGAGCAGTTTTAAGTTCACAGCAAAATTGAGGAGAAGATACGGACATATCCCATATATCCTCCACCTCCAAACATGCATAGCCTCCCCCATTATCAACATCCCCCATCAGAGCAGTACATTTGTCCAAGTGATGAACCTACACTGACACATCATTATCACCCAAAGACTACAGTTTACATTAGGGTTCACTCTTGGTGTTATACATTCCAAGAGTTTGGACATATGTATAATGATATGTATCTACCATTATAGTATCATACAAAATAGTTTCACTGCCCTCAACATTTTCTGTGCTCTGCCTATTCATCCCTCCTCCTGCTACCCCCTGCCAACCACTGATCTTTCTACTGTCTCCATAGTTTTGCCTTGTTTTGGGCTTGTTCTGTATGTAGCCTCTTCGGATTGGCTTTTTTCACTTAGCAATGTGCATTTAAGGTTCCTCCAAGTCTTTTCGCGGTTTGATAGTTCATTTTTTTAGTGCAAAATAATACTCTGTTGTCTGGATGGACCACAGTTTATTTATCCATTCACCCACTGAAGGACATCTTAGTTGTTTCCAGGTTTTGACAAGTATGAATAAAGCTGCTATATTTGTCTTCAGATTTTTGTGTGGACATAAGTTTTTAACTTTTGGGGATAAATACTAAGGAGCTCAATTGCTGGATTGTATGGTGAAGCATGTTTAGTTTAGTGAGGATAGATGTCTTAGTCTGTTTGGGCTGCTATAACAAAATAACATGAACTAATGGATTAAATCATCTTCCAAAGTGGCTTTATTATTTTTCATTCCCCCAGGAAAGAATGAGGGGTAAGTTGTGATTGTCTGTGTTTGCCTGTCAGCCTCCAATTTTGAGAGCAGTTTTTGGCCAAACTGAAAGCTGGAACTCTGAGGTAATGCTTTTTTTCTTTTCTTTTTCTTTCTTTCTCTTTCTTTCTTTCTTTCTTTCTTTCTTTCTTTCTTTCTTTCTTTCTTTCTTCTTTCTTTCTCTTTCTTTTCCTTTCTTTCTTTTTCTTTCTCTTTCTTTTCCTTTCTTTCTTTTTCTTTCTCTTTCTTTTCCTCTTTCTCTTTCTTTCTTTCTTTCTTTCTTTCTTTCTTTCTTTCTTTCTTTCTTTCTTTCTTTCTTTCTTTCTTTCTTTCTTTCTTTCTTTCTTTCTTTCTTTCTTTCTTTCTTTCTTTCTTTCTTTCTTTCTTTCCTTCCTTCCTTCCTTCCTTCCTTGTGGTACAGAATCTGTAAAACTAGGAAAAAAACTTGTCCTTAAATAAGTAGGCAATATGAAGTCATTGAAGATTTTTGAGACAGGAAATATTTTTGATCAGATCTCTGTTTTAGGAGGGTTTTGACCTATGTGGTCCAATGTGGTTAGCCACAAATCACAAGTGGCTACTGAACACTTGAAATGTGGCTAGACCCATGTGAGGTCTGCTAAAAGTGTAAATTATGCAACTGTATTTTGAAGGCAGTACAAAGATGAATCTCAATGATTTCTTGATTATGTATTGAAATGACAATATTTTGAATGTACTGAGTTAAATGAAAGAATTTTAAATTAATGTAACATGTTTTATTTTTATTTTTTAACTTTTAAAACAAGGCTAGCAGAGAATTAAAAATTACTATGCTGCTTGCATTATATTTCTTTTGGAAAGCACTGTTCTAGAGGTAGTGGAGGAGTGATAAAATAGTGAATCAGGGATTTTCCCTTCCAGGTTGGTGATTCAGACCAACCTTCCACTGAAGACAAAGAGATAAACTGGAAAAATATAAAAAGCATCTACCTGAAACCCTCAAAGACCTAATAAGGCAGCAAAAACTTACTGGGGCAGATTAAGATCTTGAGTAGTACTGCAGGTTGAAGTGTGATGACAAGATTACATATTCCACCAGGGGAAGGTCAGCACCTCACTAGGCTCAATAGGAAATTCCATCGGGATTTTTCTATGCAATAATTTATCACTCCAGCTCTCATAAACTTAAAAAACTGAATCCCTAAGCTCCCTATCACTCAAAATAATCAAGATGTATCACTCTACTCAATCAAAAAACATTTTCTGAGAACCGACTCTGTGCCAGGTTCCATGTTACAGCTTAGAAAGGGTACACCTGCCACACCTACACCCTCCAGAAAAAAACTAACAATGGAACTGCCTTTTCACCCAATGATTCCTCTGCTGGGATTTTACCCTAAGAATCCTGAAACACCAATTCAAGGGAACCTACACATGCCTATGTTCATAGCATCATCATTTACGATAGCCAAATACTGGAAACAGCCTAAGTGCCCATCAGTAAATGAGCAGATCAAAAAACTATTGTATTTTTACACAATGGAATATTACACAGCAGAAAGAAAAAAGGAGGTCCTACCTTTCACAACAGCATGGATGTAACTGGAGAATATTGTGCTAGTGAAATAAGCCAGGTGGTGAAAGACAAATACCATATGATCTCACCTATAAGAGGAACCTGAAGAAGAAAATAAACAAATGAACAAAATAGAACCAGAGGCATGAAAACAAGGAACAGACTGACAGCAACCATAGGGGAGTGGGGAGGGAGATAATGGTGGAAAGAAGAAGGGACTAGTCAAGGAACGTGTATGAATGACCCACAGACATGGACAACAGGGTGGGGATTGACTGTGGGAGTGGGGCACGGGCTGGACGGAGGAGAACAAAGCAGGGAGCAGAATTGGGACAAGTGTAATAGAACAATAATAAAATATTTAATTAAAAATATATTGTTTTTTAAAAATAATTTTAAAGATTTTATTTATTTATTTTTAGAGAGAGGGGAAGAGAGTGAGAAAGAGAGGGAGAGAAACATCGATGTGTGAGAGAAACACCCAGTGGAGCCTCTCACATACCTTTAACTGGCAACTGATGACTTTTCAGTTTGCAAGACATCCCCCAACCCGTTGAGACACATCAGTCAGGGCAAAGCCAATTATATTTCAGTGAAGCCAACATATTATAGTGGTTAAGAGCACTGCCAGAGGAGTCTGGCACCAGAGTTAGAATTCTAACCCTACCTCCCTCCATTTACTAGCAGAGTAAGCTTGGGCAAAGCTAGGAATTTGTAAAATAAAGAAAATAATAATACCTACTTACAGGATTATTGTGCTGATTAAATGTGTTAATATATGTAAAGATTAGAACAGTGTCTGGCTAAAGTATTTACAATATTAGTGTTTGCTACCATTGTTATTAATGAGAATGAAATTCAGATATAAGGCTCAAGTTATGGAGGTGCAGTCTTAGGAGCTGTTGAAATAAGTATAATTGAAGTCATCTATTAGATTTATAGTAGTATTTCTTTTATAAGTATAGTTTTTCAGCTACATTATGGGCTAGATAAGCTTTTATAGGCTTGCCTGAGAAACTAATCACTACTTTACAATGCTTCTCTACAAGAGTGTACAAGGTCTGTCCTGAAGAAGTCCAGCCATTGTTAATATAACAAGAACAGTTTCCATGACATTGATGTAACCTGGTAGCCAAAGAGAGTGGACTGGAATGTGCATGCATGAACAGTGATGACCTCACTGTACCAGTCAGTGGAGGCGGTAGATGCCCTTGAGCAAACATGTGTACTGTGTGGCTGTCACATCCAAAATTACTGAGCGAGTAGAGCAACAAATATGCATCAAATTTTGCATTAAGCTTGAACATTCCTCCATAGAAGCTATTCATATGGTTCACAAGGCTGCAGTTGGTGATTGGCAGCTTTATCACAAAAACACACCTGCTCATTCATCAGGTCTCATGCAGAATTTTTTGGTGAAACATCAAATCACCCTGGTGAATCAGGCCCCCCTACAGCCCAGATTTGTCATCCTGTGACTTCTGGCTTTTCCAAAAACTAAAATTGCCTTTGAAAGGGAAAAGATTTCAGACCACTGATGAGATTCAGGAAACTATGACGGGGCAGCTGATGGCAATTGGGAGAAGTGTGTGAAGTCCCAACGTGCCCACTTTGAAGGGAATGAGGTGTCATTGTCCTATGTACAATGTTTCTTGTATCTTCATCAATAAATGTCTATTTTTCATAGTACATGGGTGGATACTTTCTGGACAGACCTTGTATTCTTAGTCTGACAAATCTTTTAGAATACAACTTTTTGCAGGTTGGAAACTGTGAGTACAGGCTCGAAATCACTCTAAATTGAAGAAGTATATCACTGGGCTCGCACTTAACCTTTACAAATAAAATGAAGTAACTATCATTCATCTTCAGTCTTTACACCACCTTAGATGTTTTCTTTCATATCCTCTACTTTTTCTATCACTGTTGGTCACAAGCACCTAGCACCTCACCCAAAGGGCTCTGCTGTTTTACCAAATCTGGCAGGATCTGAAGATGAAAAATGATGTAAAGGAAAGCTGATCACTCACTGGGGATCTGTGCTCATGTTTCCTATTTCTAATGTTTGTAGCATAATGCCCACATTTCCACCACCTAACTTCCACAATGATGCTGGACGAGCCTCTCTTGGTCCCAGTTTTCTCACCTACGGAATGGGGATACTACTGATCTCACCACCTCATAGGAAGGTGCAGCTGCAGTTGATGTTCTCGATGTCCTTGACTATAGAATTACTATCAATGGAAGCTTTAGAATCCTTCTTCTATCATATTTTTGCAGGCTTTCAATCTCAGTGCACTCCTGATTCCTAGAGAAAAGTAGTGGACCATGGAAAGGTTCTCCAATTTCTAGCAAAGCCATTTCTAATACCTAAAATAAAGCTACTCTTAAAAGTCTCTTAAAAGACTAGAGCATCCAATTTGATATTAAGTTATCTTTAGGCATGAATCTCCTGTACCTTCCAAATGGATTTTGGCAAACTAAGACAGGAATCACAATTTTTTTCCTTTCATATATCCTTAAATGCTTCAAATATGTTATCTTCCTGACTACAAAAGTTGCCAATTTGGGTAGCTTAAACCAGTGGTAGTCAAATTTTGGTCCTCATATTAGTGCAAGTCCTTCATTCTTTCATTAAATATTAGCTGTGCCAGCTACTATTCTAGGTGCTTGAGATATATCTGAAAAGAGGGAAAAAATCCCTGCCTTGTGGGATCTTTATCCTTGGTAATATTTTCACTAGACTTCAGTTAAATTATTAAAATATGGACAACACTTTGCACTTCATATAGCTATATTGATAGATTGGATTTTTTTAGAAACTAATTTCTAAATGTCCTAACTTGAAACACTAAAAAGATAGCAACCCTGAGTAGGTCTTTTAATATTTTCTTCAAATTTTATGACTTTGAAATCTGAAAGAGAATAATAATAATTCAGGCCAATACCACCACTTCTTACAATGCACGTCTTGAACAGAATAAGAAAGATTCAAAGAGAAAGGAACCCTAAACAAGCACATTCAATGCCTTCTGAGTCAGTCACTCCATCCCAGATGTATGCTGGTATTTAACTGGCTCTCCAAAAGAAGGGGAGGGGGGACCTTTCCATTCTCTCTCTCTCCCTCCCCCCCCCCCACAGCAAAAAAGAATAAAAAGGGAAAGAAGATCTCCCTAACAGACCTTCTGTCTGAGGGTGGAGGGACTGGTGGAGAATGTACCTACAATGCCAAACTAGTCAGCTGGGCTGATGAAACAGATGACTTGGAAGGAGATGTTTCAACTACCTAGCACAGTAATGATGATGATGTGACAAGGTGCCTCCAATTGACTGTTCCATCGTACCCAGTGTTCCAAGGGCTGCTCCAGTGCCCAATATTGGCAGGAGCCCTCAAGGGAAGGGAGGAAGAAAGAGAGGAAGAGAAACATCAATGTGTGAGAGATACATCAATAGGTTGCCTCTCACATGCCTCCAACTGGGGACCTGGCCTGCAACTCAGGCATGTGCCCTGACTGGGAATGGAACCAGCAACCTTTTGGTTCATAGGTGGACAGTCAATCCACTGAGCCACACCAGCCAAGGCTCAATTAAGGAATTCTCTAGAGAATTAAATATTAGTTCAGTGAGTTTACCATGGGAACCTAGCAATCCAGAAGGTTGAAAGATTTTGGTTATGCTGAGTTTGAGGACCTGGATTCCTTGTTCAATGCCCTGAGTCTCAATGAAGAATTTCTAGGTAACAGGAGAATTCAAGGGGATATTCCTGACCAAGCTTAGCATAAAGACAGAGATGATCATTTTTTTGGCTGAGATAGAAATCTGGATTCTGACAAAACAGATACAGACTTCTATAGGGCCTGTCCTGCCACAGAAAGCATTGAACTACCCACCTAGAAGAGGTGAGGATAGCACTGAAGACAAGTATTGAGATCATTATGATTCAGACTGATAGTGTGATGGGTATCGGGGCAGTTATTGTGATGGCCCTCGCCGGGATATGGATCAACACAGAGGCCAGGATCATTCTGATGACAGAGACAGCAGGGACCATGACAGAGGCTATGATTCCAGGATAGGCTGTGGTAGAAGAGCATTTGGTAGCAGGTACCATAGGGATGATGATTACAGAGGAGGCGGGGACCGCTAGGAGGACAGATATTATAGATGTGATGATTGGTCTTGGAGCTCCGGAGATGATTGATTACTCTTGGTTTGATCACAGGCAGATGATAAAGACTCACCTCGTCACCGTAAAGACCCAAACTGAATCTAAACCCTCGAGGCACTCCTAAGGAAGACGATTTCTCTGCTAGCACCTCCCAGTCCTGACGAGCAGCCTCTGTCTTTGGAGGGCAAGGCCTGTTGACACAGCTAAAGAAGGAGAAGTAGAGGAGAGGCTACAGAAGGAACAGAAGTTGCAGCACCAGCTGGATGAGCCAAACTAGAAAAGCGGCCTCAGGAGAGGCACCAAAGCTGGTGAACAAATTCAGGAAGGGAAACAGTCAAAGACAGGCAGTGAGTCATCACAGATGGGTAACTCAGCCACATCGGGCAGAAGTCAGGCATAAAGGAGAGGGAGTGAGAAGTCTCTAGAAAATGAAACATGCAGTAAAGAGGAAAACTGTCACTCTCCAACTTCTAAGCCTCCCAAACCTGAGCAGCCTCTAAATGTGATGTCAGCCCCTCCACTAAAGGAGAATGCTTGGGTGAAGCGAAGCTCTAACCTTTCTGCTCGATCTCAGAGCTCAGACCCAGGGCAGTGATCCCGTACAAGTGCAGGAGGAGAAAGTAGTTCTAGCTCAACCATCTGAGTAAGGACCAGCAAGAAAGAGGAAAATGAAGTAGGTGGAGTAACTGTCCCAAAGGGCCAGAGTGGGAACTCCAGCCATGGTCCAGGAGATGGAAGAAACAAAGATCACAGGAAGGAGTCAGATAGGAAAGATGGCAAAAAGGATCAGAACTCCTGGTCTGCACCTGAGCCAAAGAAACCTGAAGAAAATCCAGCATCCAAGCGAGTATGCTTCTCTCTCTGTTGATGGTGAAGATAAAAAAAAAAAAAAAAAACAAGGGAGAAGATTGCACTAAATAGACCTTTACATCCTATACTTTCTCCAGTCTCTCTCTACCCTAGACCATGTGAGAGCAAATCAAACCTCTTTCCAGATGAAACAAAATAAAACTCGCCATCTCCTGGAAAAATAAGAGAGTAGGACTATTTTTTTTTTTGTAATGGCCCATTTCAAGCTACCAATGTAATGCCACTGAAGGCAGAGTTAGGAAGAAATGGGCATAAGTAGTTCTCATGAGCCAATAATGGTAGGAGCCAGCTCCAGCACATTACTGCTCCAGCATAGCGTGAAATACAATATCTAGTCCCTGCAGCAAGGGGTACTGAAAAGAGTGTGAACTTTGAGTTCCAGTCCTATCACTTACTTCCACAATGATTTTGGACAAGTCTCTCTAAGTCCCATTTAGGCAATATCCAGGAATAAAGGCGGAAAAGTATTTATCTCTTGTTCAATTACCAAGTCATACTTTGAACTAAGTGTAGGTTTATAGACCCTGTCAGGCAGAGAAATAATGACTGAAACAAAACCACGGACCCTTCTCAAAGAAGTTGTGTACACTTTTCATCTTGTTGAAGAGGATTTGTTTTTATGCATATTTCCTCATTAAGGAAGTTGAACTGTATATGTCTGGGAGTGCAAATACATATAAAGCACCAAGGTTAAAAGCAAAAAATCTGGTTATGGTGTGAGCTGTGTAAAAGGAGGACAGAGAAAAAGACAATCTGAAGTAGAGAGTCCTACATAGCTTTCTCCTTGAGTGTCTTCTGGTCACAATATAGAGAAAACACATGTCCAATCTGCCTGGTAAGACTAAGCCCTTGTTTCTCCAAATTCTCCACTCCCATGGAAGTCATTATTAGGTTCATCTATCTGTGTACTGCAAATTACTTTAAAATGGTAGGAAGCTCACAAAATCTCTGGGAAGACCAGAAAGTCAGTTAGGCTTGGAGATTATGTTACCAGGATATCACTTGAACCACACAGAGAGAGATGTTCAACCTAGAATGCTACTGAACAGACACATATTTGACATGAACACTACAACTTGTACAGGTGACACTGGGGAACTGGACATCAGATCTATTGCTGCTCATCTCCTCTACCATCCTTGCCAAAAGGCAGATTCACCTGGGCCTGTCTTATATGGGTGTGTCTTATATGGGTGTGTCCAGCTGGCAAACTCTAGGTCACATTTTGGTACCTTAATGGCAATGGAGGCAGAAGCAAAATTTATAATGTGGGAAATTCTCCAAACATAAGAAGATTGCTCAAAAGATGCTAGATGGCCAAAAGTGAGGACTAAAAATACTGCTATGGAGTTATTTTCAGAACTTAATTGCTAAAGTATAATTTATAAAAAATTGAAAACATGATTCTTGTACAAATAAAAATTAGCATGTGTCAAAGATTTATTCAACTCATTAATTAATAACTGACCAGTAAGATATTAAAACTGGTTTAAATAAGAATTTAAGTGACAGCTGTTACATTCTCTATTCAGTGAAATCTACTAGACAAAATTCATTTGCATTGCTACGCACAGGAATAATTTGCATAGTTATTAGTTTTTTACAAATTCACTCTATTCTACAAAGTTGTGAAATAACCTTGTCAATACAAAGTCAATCAAAGTTGCACACCTTCATAGAGTCAGAAAATCCTGCCTACTCCAGGGTCTGTTAGACCCTCTGCTGAAAGGGCACCTGAGACTCTCTTTTGCCTGTTTCAAAGTATTAAAGTTTTTAAATAAGCACAATGCTAAGTGGGAAAGAAAACAAGGTGGAGAAAAGTATAATATCTTTGATTTAAGAAAGGAAGAATACTAATATATGTATATTTTATTATTTCAAGTGGGAAGATAAGGTATGAATTGTCTAAATGGCTACCTACTGTCAAGAAAGGAAGGGAATAGTGTTGAGAGTCCAGAACTAATGGCTAGACTTCTTGAATATACTTCATTTTATTGATTTGGCTTTGGACTCATATAAATGTTTTACATAATTACATACATTTTAAAAGAATCCTTAAAAACAGAAGTAAAATGAAATAAATGAACCAAACGATGTACACAGGTGGTGGCATAACACTAGAGGGAACTATTCCAAGTGACTTCAAAATACATTGATTGACTTACGTCTTTAGTGGGATATGGCCCTAAATCAGGGGTAGGGGGTAATAACTGTTCCCTTTTAAAAATCTGAAAATTGTTCTCAGTAATAATCTACCGGTGGTAAGCTTGGTATTGTTATTCTGAAATAGCATGGGATAAATTAATGAGTACTTACGTTAGTATTTTAGAAACATGAAATTTTCAGTATGTTTGAAAAGAGGTACAGATATAAGATTGATGAAGTTAGGCTAAAAACTCTATAGTCTTGAATTTGTATTTGAAGTATCAGTGTGAGCTTGGGATCCATTTAATTTATTCCTGTATAGATTCATATAAAATTCCCCAGCTCTGTCTTTTGAAGGCTTACAAATAATGGTCAGTCTGGGATCAGTGACACTCCTGGTGCCTAGCAGTTATGGTATCTAAACATCATTTCCACTAAAAGGAACAAGATCTCCTTGGAGAAGTGGCTGATTCCAGGTCTGGAGAAGGAATTGTTCAAGATAAACCTGCAATGGCTATTGTACTAGAAAGAAAAGAGGCTACTAAAAAGTACTACTGTCATGCAAAATATAGGGACTCAGGACTCAGAAGTGAATTTTAGTAAGTTCTCATTGACCAAAGATGAGAGAACGTGAGTATCAATAAAAATAAAAATGTAATGGATTGATAACATAAAATATAGTTAAATCCATAAATTCATAATGATACAAAAAACAACTCAATGGCTTTGCAAAGTATGGACTTTATTTGTATCTCAATTCAAACTCTTTTTAACATGTATAAGATGAAAAAAGGTAAATAGTAACATGGTATTTGATGAAATTAAGAAATTATTGTTAATTTTTTTAATTAATTAGTTTATTTTTTCAAATACATTTGTCTCTGCCTCCCCCCCACCACTTTCCCTTGCCCCCTCCCTCCCTCTCAACTCTTCCCCTTTGGTTTTGTCCATGAGTCCTTGCTATATGTTCCTTGACTTTCCCCTTCCCTTCCTTTTCACCCGCCCCCACTCCCTCCTTCCCTCTTGTCTCTGTTGGTTTCTTTTTCTTTCAGTGTTGCTGGTCTTATTTTCCTTGCATCTTTGTATTGTTGGTTAGGTTCCACTTATAGGTGAGATCATATGGTATTTGTCTTTCGCCCCCTGGCTTATTTCGCTTAGCATAATGTTCTCCAGTTCCATCCATGCTGTCACGAAGTTTAGTAGTTCTTTTTTCCTTTGTGCTGCGTAGTATTCCATTGTGTAAATGTACCATAGTTTTTTGATGCAATCAGCTACTGATGGGCATTTAGGTTGCTTCCAACACTTGGCTATTGTAAATTGTGCTGCTATGAACATTGTGGTGGATAGGTTCTTTTGAATTGGTGTTTTGGGATTCTTAGGGTATAGTCCTAGCAGGGGAATCACTGGATCAAAAGGCAGTTCCATTTTCAGCTTTTTGAGGAAATTCCACACTACTTTCCACAATGGCTGCACCAGTCTGCATTCCCACCAACAGTGTACTAGTGTTCCCTTTTCTCCACAGCCTCGTCAGCACCTGTTGTTTGTTGATCTGTTTATGATGGCCATTCTGACCGGTGTGAGGTGGTACCTCATGGTGCTTTTGATCTGCATTTCTCTGATGGCTAGTGAAACTGAGTCCTTTCAAATGTCTCTGGGCCCTCTGTATCTCCTCCTTGGAAAAGCATCTGCCCAGGTCCTTTGCCCATTTTTTGATTGGATCGTTTGTCTTCTTGGAGTGGAGTCGAGTGAGTTCTTTATATATCTTGGAGATCAAACCTCTATCTGATGTATCATTAGTAAATATATTTTCCCATACGGTTGGCTCCTTTTTCATTTTGCTGATGTTTTCTTTAGCCATGCAGAAGCTTCTTATTTTGATGAGGTCCCACTTGTTTATTCTTTCCTGTATGTCCCTTGCTTTAGGAGACATATCAGTGAAAAAATTGCTGCATGGGATATCTGAGAGTTTCCTGCCATTGTTCTCCTCTAGAACTTTTATGGTGTTGCAACTTATATTTAAGCCTTTTATCCATCTTGAGTTTATTTTTGTATATGGTGTCAGCTGATGATCCAATTTCAATTTTTTGCATGTAGCCGTCCAGCTCTCCCAACGCCATTTGTTGAAGAGGCTATTATTGCTCCATTTTATGCTTCTGCCCCCTTTGTCAAATATTAGATGCCCATATAGACCTGGGCTTATTTCTGGGCTTTCTGTTCTGTTCCACTGGTCTATGGGTCTGTTCTTGTGCCAGTACCAGATTGTTTTGAATATAGTGGCTTTGTACTATAGTTTGATATAGTTTGATGTCCGGTATTGTGATCCCTCCTACTTTGTTTTTCTTTCTCAAAATTGCTACAGCTATTCGGGGCTGTTAATTTATTTTAGATGTGATAATGGTATTGTGGTAATATTGACTTAACAGTTCTTATCTTTTAGTGATACATACTGGAATATTTAAATTTGAAATAATCTGATTTATAGAATTAACTTCAAAATAATCTGGGTAGTGGGAGTATAAGTAAAATAAAGTTAGCTGTGTATTGATAATGGTGGAAACAGGATATTGGTTTTAAGGGGGCTCATTTTACTATGATCTCTACTTTTATATTATAGATGTTTAAATTTTCCATAATAAAAATCTTTTCTTAATAAAAACTAAATGGGCCCTTGCTGGTGTGGCTCAGTAGATTGAGTGCCAGCCTGGGAACCAAAAGGTCACTGGTTCAATTCCCAGTGAGAGCATATGCCTGGGTTGTGGGCCAGGTCCCCAGTTGGGGGCACGTGAGAGGGAACCAATTGATGTTTCTCTCCCTGTCTTTCTCCCTCTCTTCTCGTCTCTATGAAAATAAATAGATAAATTCTCTAAAAAAGAAAAAAAAAGCTAAATGGCCACAAGAATGATAATGTATACTACAGATGAGAAGATTGAACACTGAAATGATGTTAAGTCCCCCAAAATTTATTTATTTTTATATATATTTATATATAGCAATTCAATTATATATAAATATAAATATGTCAATTCAAGTGAAAACAGACAGAAGTTTTCAGGAAACTTGATAAGCTGATTTTAAAACCTCACATGGAACAGTGAACATGCACAAAATGCTAAGACAAACAGGAGTGGCAGAGGTAACTAGCCTTATTAGATATATACAAAGCTGTTTTAATTAAAACCATGCGGTTTTTGCACAGCAAAGGAAATTATCAACAAAATAAGACAACCCATAGAATTGGAGAACATATTCAATGATACATCTGATAAGGAGTTAATATCTAAAATTTACAAAGAACTTAAAAAACTCAACACCAAAAAACCCAACAACCCAATTAAAAAATGGGCCTCAATAGGCACTTATTCTAAGAGGACATATAGATGGCCAATAGACATATGAAAAGACATTCAACATCACTATCCATCAGAGAAGTGCAAATTAAAACCACAATGGGATACCATCTCATATCTGTCAGAATGGCTATCACCAATAAATCAACAAACAACAAGTGCTGGCGAGGATGTAGAGAAAGGGGAACCCTTTTGCATTGTTGGTGGGAATGTATGTTGGTACAGCTACTGTGGAAAGCAGTATGGAGATACCTTAAAAAATTAATAATGGATCTGCCTTTTGACCCAGTGGTCCCACTTCTGGGAATATATCCAAAGGAACCCAAAACACTAATTCTAAAGAACATAAACACCGCTATGTTCATTGCAGCGTTATTTACAATCGCCAAGATATGGAAGCATCCCAAGTGTTCATCAGTAAATGAGTGGATAAAACAATTATGGGACATTTACATAACAGATACTACTCGGCCATAAAAAAAAGAAGAAAATTTTACCCTTTGCGACAGTATGGATGGACCTGGAGAACATTATGCTAAATGAAATAAGCCAGTCAGAGAAAGGCAAATACTGTATCATTCCACTCATGTGTGGAATCTAATGAACTAACTGAACTAACAAGGAAAATGGGGACAGACTTGTAGATAGAGAGCAGGATGACAGCTGGTAGGAGGTGGTTAGGGGGCGGAGGAACTGAGCAAAAAGAAAAAGGGACTCATGGACATGGACAACAGTGTGGTGATTGCTGGGTGAGGGTGGTAAAAGGGGAATAAATGGTAATTGAAAAAATAAAATAAAGATTAAATTAAAAAAATAAATCTGAAAAGAAAAAAGAAAACTATGAGAATTAAATGAAACGGGGTGGTGAACACACAAGACAGTGTACAGATAATGTGTTGTGGAATTGTGCCCCTGAAACCTATTAACCAGCTTAATACTTTTGTTAACCAGTGTCATCCCAATAAATTCAATAAAAAAGAGAATTAAATGAATATATCTTTATTACATTAAGATAAAGAAAAACTTTCTTAAATAATACACAAAAATCATAGGTAAAAGCTGAATAAATTTTTCTTTTTTAAAAAAATTTATTGATTGATTGACTTTAGAGACAGACGGGAAGGGAGAGGAACACAGAGAGAGAGAGAAAGATCAATTTGTTGTTCCACTTATTCATGCATTCATTGGTTGATTCTTGTATGTGCTCTGACCAGGAATTGAAACTGCAACCTTGCCTTATTGGACAATGCTCTAACCAACTGAGCTGCCCAGTCAGGGCTGAATAAATTTTTTTACATCAACATGTTAAAATTTCATGTAGAGGAAGTAAATATAAGCAAGGGTAAAAGGAGAGAGAAGATATTTTTAGTATATAGAACCATCAAAGATTTTTAAAAACTCCTCTAAGTCACTAAGAAAAAGCAACAATACAATAGAAAAATGAACAAAAGATATGAACCGCCATTTCACAGGAAACTCAAATGGTCAATAAATGGATAAAAAGATACTCAACCTCATAGTAATCACATAAATGCAAACTGTAAAAAAATGATAGTTCATCTTGTTCCTGCCTCCACCCAGGTAACACCTCCACGCAGGTAACCACTCAGCAGTTAAATGTATATGGGTAGGTTTTTTAAAAAAGATTTTATTTATTTTTAGAAAGATGGGAAGGGAAGGAGAATGAGAGTGAGAGAAACATCAATGTGTGAGAGAAACATTGATGTGGGAAAGAAACATCGCAGATGTCCTGACCAGGACTGAACCTGCAACCCAGGCATGTGCCCTGATGGGGACTCAAACTGGAAACCTTTTGCTTTGCCCGATGATGCCCAACCAACTGAGCCACACTGGTCAGGGCCAGGTTTTCTTTTTCTGTAAATATGCTAACATATATTACTAACAATAAAGATATATTGAATTGATAAATCAAGGAATAGCTGAGTGAGAGAGAATAGTAGGTCACAGATGAGTTATGTTAAAAGGAATCAGATGGGTTCTAGGAAATTATGGAGGAAGCTTGGATTTCAAAAGCTTACTCCTAATTTCTTCATAACTAAATTTTTCCATCCAAAGACTGGTATTTTTAGGTAAAGTGAATTATCAAAATGGTGAGAGATTAAATGGTAAACTTGTACTGCTATTATTTTGCTGTGTAGGTTTTATTGATCTCTTGTACTGGGGGCTCTTTTTCATGCTTAGTGCACCTACTTTGTCCCTAAAACCATAGGGAGAGGGCTGGAGGCAGCTGATCTAGTTTGATTTCAAATGAAACTGAAATGAAAGTTCACTTCCTCTTCGTGGACACCTCATGTGACAAGTTCTAATTTTCTTCAAGTAAAATTCAGCTGAAGTTTCTTCACTGCCTTTCGTATCTTTGGAGAGAGCCCACCTTCAAGCATTCTTAGTATGGGAACAACTGCTGGATCCATTATGTATGTACTTTCCGGGGTTTTTTCTCCCATTTCATCTTTAAACCCTTCGTGTTCTGAGCTTGCTCTGCCTGCCAGGTTTTAAATCTTTGGTTTCAGGAAGTAAACTAAAAAATCATGTTGTTCAATTTGCCTCTTTTTCTTTTTACAAAAAATAATTTATTTTTGAAAAGTTGCTGTGTGCTTGGACATCCAAGCCTGAGGCTGAAACATAGCTTCCTTTGGAATATAATTTGAAGATTTACATGGTCACAGTTCCAGTTATTTTGAATTAAAAAGAAATGGAAAAGAAAGTAGAATCCAGTTTGAGAAAGAGCTAGTTACTGAATTTCTGTTAAAGTCTTTTTGTATTAAATATGTAAGTGGTGTTTTCAAAAGTAGTTAATTGCTTCCTTTGAAATAGATAGTCTGCTTGTTGGGGGGAAAAGTTAAAAAAATAAAATGACCCTTGGATGTAAAAATCGATACATGGGAGTTGTCTATTAGCCATTTCTAAATGTTGTGGATATTTTAATAAGCCAGTTAAGAAGAACTTATATATTCAAAAATTGTGAAGCTAAATGATTTTTCCAAGGTTTGCCTTCCCCTTAAGGAGGAGAATTTCTCTTGATCAGATTTGTTTGCAAATCCTGAACAGTCCCTGCTTCCTGTAACAATACCCAGCCATGGATGTAAATTTGGTTGGCCAGGTATCAGGAAATTTCTGAAAACCACTTTTTAAAAAGCTACTAAGCATTATAAGTAGAATTTCAGACATAAATCTGAAGTTATTCCCTGTGACTATATGGGATGGGGCAAAAGTAGGTTTACTACAATGTGAGTAGGTGAAACGCAGTTTCTTCTTGTATTATTATTTATTAATTATTGTATTATTTTCCATACCAAAAACTGTAAACCTACTTTTGTTATGAAAAATATGGTCACAATATATGTAGCTAATAGCTACTCTTCCCATGTGACCGTTCCCTTAACAGAATGAAATGGCTCGTTTGGGTGCTCCTGGGGTGCTCTTCTGCAATGGCACAACTGCACAAAGATCCCACGTTGGATCATCACTGGGATCTCTGGAAGAAAACCTACGGCAAACAATACAAGGAAAAGGTAGGTGGGATTGCTGCTTGAGTGATTTGCTTTTACTCTAGTACTCTGTGCTTCCTGCCTCTCAAATTGCAAGCAGTGTTTTCAGTAAATGTTATGCTCACATTTCTTGCCAGTTTCTATTCTTGGTACTAGAGATACAGTAGGAAACAAAACAAAGTCCATGTTTTTATGGAGCTTATGTCCTAGTAAGGGAGACAAGAAATAAGTTAATAAATAAGCAGGTATGTAGTGTGTTAGATGGTGATAAGTGCAGTAGAAAACAATAAAGCAAGGCATGGAGGGTAGAAAGGGCCTTGGGTGACAGCTGGGAGAGGCTGGGAGTGATTATTCTATATAATGGTCAGGGGATGCCTCACATATAAGGTGATATTTGAGGAGAGAATTGGATAGAAGCCAGGCAGCAGCAAAATAGATAACTGGAGTGAAGGTCCCCGGCCCAGGGGGAAAGAGTGCGGTACTGTCTGGGGACTAACAGGCCCTTATTTCAGTCTCTGGAATGTAGAAGGGCTTAAATTCCAGACTTGAAAGAGTTGGATAGAATCAGCAATCTGGAAGATAGTACTGAAGCATTCACCCACAAGGTAGCACATGAAAATAATAATTTTAAAAAACTATAAAAATAAAAAGGTAAAAGAGATGAAAGAGAGTTTGAGACTCCAAAATATATCTGATAGAGCTTTCTGAAGAAGAGAAATAGATGGAATGGTAGAGAAGCAATATTTGAAGAGATACTGGTTGAGAATTTTCCAGATATGAAAAAAAAAACCCATAACAAAACCTGTCCTTTTGTGTCCCTCAATCAGAAGTATCCAAGAGAGGAAATAAAGAAAGTCACACTCAGACTTGTACAGTAAAACTGCAAAATATTAAAGAGAATCACAAAAGTTAAGAAACTTAAAAACAAATACAACAATTAGACTGACATCTGCAATAATAAATACCAGAAGACAATGGAGAAACATCTTCAAACTACTTAAGAACAATAGCTAGACATGTATAATCAAACTATTTTTCAAAAGTGAGTGTAAATAAAAGACATTTTTTTAAAAAGGCCTGGAGAAATTGGATTTACTGCCTACAAAGGATATACAAAAACTTTACAAAAGTTTTTGTAAAAGAAGCTTTATAGCAGATTGAGGAAGTTCATTACCTATATCACAAAATAATATTAATCACTAGTTTTATTGAATATATTAATTTATTCGCATGCTCCCAAACAGATCCACAGGTGGTAAAATGCTTCATAAGAATTTTTATTTTCATTATTGAACACTTATTTGAGCAGAATTCAGTATAACTATATTGTTTTTCCTTATATTTTAGAATGAGGAAATAGTACGACGTCTCATCTGGGAAAAGAATCTAAAATTTGTGATGCTTCACAATCTGGAGCATTCAATGGGAATGCATTCATACGATCTAGGCATGAACCACCTGGGAGACATGGTAGGTAAACTATAAATAATCCTACTTTTATGTCTCAAGCATGATTGCTGTCTCTCCAAAAGCAATTTGAAAGTAAATGACAAAGGCAAATTATCTACATGTGTACAAAATTAGGATAATGTAGAATTTAAAGAAAAGAATTTGTACAGATTCCTTTAGTCCTACTGTGACCACTTTCCTTAACAAATCTCTTCTTTATTTTAAATTCACAGACTTCTATTGCTTTTAAGAAAGCATTGCCTAAAGACTACTCACAAACTTTAGGGTAGTTACCATACTTATATAAGTCTAAATTGACAATTTAATATGGCCCACCTGCTTCCTTAATTGAGGAATATGGGTATTTAATATCACATAATCTCCCATTAATTTTTAGATTCTGTTCTACCCTGCAAACCTTTACCAGAATTAAAAATCATAGGAGCATTTGAGATCTTGCTCCCTGGCATGTTGTCAATTTGACTCAAATAAAATCTTATGGAAAAAAAAAGAACCATAGTGCCCCCTTGGAAGGGATTAAATTTCCACTTAAATGTAGGAATCTCCTTTGTAATTCTTTCTAACAAGGAAAATCAGTTCAGTCCACTTTTTAGACAGCTCTTCTATAAAATTATGCCTTGCTTTGAACAAAAATCTACTTCCCTGTAACTTCTAGTTTTTACAATTTTCTTCTTTTCCTTCCCAATGTCTAACTTGGATACTAATGCAAAGTGTAAGAGTAAAGAAGAAACCCAGATAATTCACCTATATTGGTCACAACTACAACTAGTTTTTCTCAGTTGTTAAATATATTCGCAGTTACAGTTATTAGGATATTGAAAAGCAGGATATAAGTGAAAGGAGATATATATTTGCCTTGTAGACCAGTGAAGAAGTGATGTCTTTGATGAGTTCTCTCAGAGTTCCCAGCCAGTGGCAGAGAAATATCACTTACAAGTCAAACCCTAATCAGAAATTACCTGATTCTATGGACTGGAGAGACAAGGGGTGTGTTACTGAAGTGAAAAACCAGGTGAGTATTATCCCAGGCCTCTGTACCCCAGGTAGAAATCTCTCTTCCTCTAGATACATAATTTGACAGTGAATCCCCCTTACGTTATTTTCTAATTATTTTTGTTATTCTGTCTTCCTAACTAAATTGTAAGCTCCTTGAAGGCAAGGACCACATATCATACTTTATTTGTATTTCCCACAGTGCTTAGAACACCAGTGATTAGAGCCACATTATACAAAAACTGCGAACTAAGAAAATAGGTCAAGACAAGCTTTCAGTGCCCATGCTGTCCATCAACTGCACTGGACCCTCCACCAAGCCAGTTGCTTGAGAAACATTATTGTATGTAAGAGAATATCTAAAAGGAAGTTCCTCACTCCATCTCACTTATGAAATTCAGGTTTGAAGAAGAGGAAGGAACTAGAGCTCAGGGTGGGCTATGCATTGTACCAGTCAAATTAATTCATGAGTAGGTTTGCATTATTAGAATTAGAAATATGAGCTTTAAAAATTTGTTCCTATGTTTTTATATTTCCTTTAGTTCTCTTGCAAAAAAAAAAAACAGCTGCAAAAATCCTAAATTAGTTAGTGATAAATAGAAGTAAAACATAAGCATTGTCTTAGAGGTCTGGGTAAGGAAGGATCAGAGTATTCTGAGAAGCTGCTGTGGCATGTGTTCAATGAACAATGTAAGAATGAGTGAATGGTATTGCTAATCTCTTTTCCACCTATTGATTTTTCTTTCAACTAGTTTTGGGTTTCTTTCTGGAGCTTCTCAAGAATAAAAGTTTGGGAAGATCTGATAAACTACATATTTAGGTGTTGACTATAAATAATTTAATGAGCTTCTTTCCTTGGGTGCTTGCATTTTAACAGGTGATTTTGCTTTAACCAAAAGCAAATTCAATTTGCTTCATTTGGGTAGAGAGCAAGGTGGGATGAGAAGAGAATGAGAGCAATTATGATAGGGTTCTGGACCCTCTGCACCTTTTTAACTGAAGCAGCTTCTGTTTTTCTGTTTGTAAAATATCTTTTGATTAAAAAATTCTGAAGCTAAAAGAAATGTTAACCTTATGTTTTAGACATCATTTGGCAGGAGGAAGCGTATTTTAGGTCAAGGGAATCACCCAGCTCCTCTCAAAACCATTTTACTGTAGACATCTATTTCTTTTACTTAAGGGTGAAGATAGTGGGGATTTAGTACATGCTTAAGTACTGTTTCTTAATATACTCGATTATGGCAGTTATGCTCTGAGCTCAGCCTTTTGCAAATCTTTATCAAGGTTGGACCTTGCCTAGAGAACAAGCAAGTGCTTAGTCTTCATTCCCATTGTCTAAGACAGCAATTTTCAACCTTTTTCATCTCATGGTACCCATAAACTAATTACTAAAATTCTGCAGCGCACCAAAAAAAGTACTATATTTTTTGCCGATCTAACAAAAAAATAGGTATCATTTTGATTCATTTACATCAGACAGCTATTGTTGTATTGGCTGATGTCATTTTTTATTTAATAATCTAAAGGGAAAGAGTTCAGTGTCCCTGACTAAATAGTCAGGTATTGCATGTCTTAAAAATTCCTGTGGCACACCAGTTGAAAATCACTGGTCTAAGAGAAAAGGAAATTGTAGTGGGGGGAGCTCTTCCAGAAAGTACTGAGAGCGCTGACATGTTGGGTGTTGCCCACTTTGTGTTATGAAATCTTCTGTTCTAACTTTCTGTGATTGCCTTTGTGACTTTGTTTCTGTTTTAGGGTTCTTGTGGTTCTTGTTGGGCTTTCAGTGCTGTGGGGGCCCTGGAAGCACAGGTGAAGCTGAAGACAGGAAAGCTGGTGTCTCTGAGTGCACAGAACCTGGTGGATTGCTCAAATGGAAAATACAGCAATAAGGGCTGCAATGGTGGATTCATGACAGAGGCTTTCCAATATATCATTGACAACAACGGCATCGAATCAGAAGCTTCTTATCCCTACAAAGCTGTGGTGGGTCACAAATGTTTTGTGCTGCCCCATGATCTTATATCCCTTGACTGACTGTACTAAATTCACCACCAATTGCTTGAGAAAGTGTCATATGTGTGTGAGAACCCTGGTCAGGAATTCTAAATTCTCAAACATTCTCTTTTTTTTTATGCATAGCCTTCTTAATTTATCAGTGTCATGTTGGTTGCCTTTAAACACGCAAATAGAATTCATGCTTAAAAATGGATTTTCAGCAAACCTTCCTTAAAATGCTTTCTCTATATTTGCCTGGTATTTAAACTTTTTGTCCTGTAGCTTCCCATGCTCACTCTTATTCTCAGATCAGCAACCACATCATTCTTCTACCTACTAAAAAGCTAAGTAATGCTCTTCCTCTTCCTTGCAAGTTCACTGTATATTTTATTCACTAATATAAGTAATATATCTATATTACAGAAAATTTAGAAAAGATTAAAAAATCACTCAAAAATCTCCTACCTTATCCACTATTATTTCAGTTTATTTCTTTCAGGTTCTTTTTCTTACTGAGCACTTCAAAAGCATAGCTGTATGAACAACAAATATGAATTGGTAACCTCCCCTTTTCCACATGAAATATACTATGTTTTCCATATTATATAGTCTTTATAAGCCATCATTTAAACTGCAGCTCATCTTGCACACATTATATCACCAAAAATATTTTAAAACTCTAATCTAGAGTTTATAATCTTTATGTAGTATACCCCTACAGTCCACCTCAGAGTCTGAGGGACATTATACTGACAACTTCTGCATGCATGAAGATGTCCACAATTTAAAACAACAGAATAGTTCCATATTTCCTCTGCTGTTAATGAAACATAGAACTTTTAGGTTTTGGAGAATTTGATTTTTCTTTTTTCAAAATCAGGAAGGTGCCTTAGACACTTGAAAAAGCTAAATGAGGGGGGAAAAAACATATCTGAAATCCAAACTTAGGATACTGGTGACTTATAAAGGGAGTTGAAGTATATACTATATTGGATTTTCACCTTCTTCTGCAGGATGGAAAATGCCAATATGACTCAAAATATCGAGCTGCCACATGTTCAAGATATACTGAACTTCCTACTGGCAGTGAAGATGCCTTGAAAGAAGCTGTGGCCAATAAAGGACCTGTGTCTGTTGCTATAGATGCAAGACATCCTTCTTTCTTTCTCTACAGAAGTGGTAAAACTCAAGATAGAGTATCCTCTTATTATATGCTGCCCTTGCACTATAAGAAAGAATATTATCCTTCCCCATCACTCAACCTCTGAGTGTTTTAGTAGGATAAACAGAATCCTCCATTTCATATATGTTTTTTATACCCAGTTCTAATTAGCAAAGTAATACTCACCCAAGTTTACTAATGCCATATTCCAAGTACTATGATGAATTCTTCCATGCATTATCTCATTTAATCCTCACAATAACCCTATTGTACCGATAAAAAATGATGTCTTACACAGGTCAACTTACCTAAAGTCACACAGTCAGGAAGTGGTCAGCTGGAATAGAAAATGCGCTGCATGACCCCAGAGCCTGCACTGCTGCCCACTGTAGCCATTGCATACTGCAGGGGCAGCAGAGCAGTGTACAAGGGGGCCCCCACTGATGGGACGGCATTGTATTAGATGAAGTAGAAGGCTATCATATTTTTTCTAAACCTCACCTAAAAAATCATTTAATCTAGTAAAGGATGAAATTGTATGGAAGAAACAATTTAGGAATATATACAAAGAAATACAGTAGGCCCTGGCTAGCTAGTTCAGTTGCTTAGAGCATTGTCTCAACACACTAAGTTTGCAGGTTTGATCCCTGGTCAGCACACATGTAAGAAGCAACCAATGAATGCATATATAAGTGAAACAGCGGGGTTGATGTACTCCCTCCCCTCTAATCAATTTTTAAAAATACAGTAGCTGTATATAAGTTAAAAAATAATTATAGATGCATAGCAGTTTATCAAAGAAAATTTCTGAGGGAACTATGATTAAATTGATGCCAAACTTGGCAAGAAAACTGACAAATACAGCATTGATGGCAAAGAATTAAGAAACTGAAATACTTAAAAAATGTTTCATTAACTTAGCCATATATGCAAAACAGTCTAATAAAAGTAATGGCATTTTCAAATGTCCTTCATTGTCACATACCATTCACTCTTTTCTCCACCTGTATTTTCTTCTCAGGTGTCTACTATGAACCAGCCTGTACTCTAGTCGTGAATCATGGTGTATTAGTGGTTGGCTATGGTAACCTTAATGGGAAAGACTACTGGCTTGTGAAAAACAGGTAATGTATTTGTGCTTTGATATATATTTAATTAAAATTAGGAATTAGAAGGAAGCTTAGCCAATGCTTTACTGTGATTATGATGATGATCATGATACTGACAATGATAATATCTTATAGTTTCTTCACTTCCTGTTATGCCTTCAGGACTTTATTTTCATGATTGATCTTCTACAATGATTCTCTGATTGTTCCTTCTTGATCTCTTTCATGAATATCTACTCCTCTGATTAGCTCACAAATGTTAGACTTTCCTCTTTTACCCATTACTCTTATTCTACATTTTTCTTGGGTTTCTTAGGATTTTAGGATCCTCCCACTCTTAGGATGTACTTTCAGATCTCTAGCTCTAGCTCTGACTTCTGCCCTGAACTTCAGACTTATTTATCTGGACATACCCACTTCCATGTATCTCAATTTCTCCAAACTTAATATGGACCCTCTTCACCATTGTCCTTCCCCAGAACTTCCCATCTCACTAAATGGCAACGCCATACAACACAGTCACCCAATTAGATACTATGGATTTGTCTTAGACCCTTCTAGATCCAATCAAACAATAAGTCAAATTAGTTGTACCTCATATCTGTCCTTGCTTCTGTTCCTTCTCCATTTCTTCTGTTAGTGCTCCAGTTCACACATCTCTTGCCTAAACTATCCTGTAGTCTTCTAACTGGTCTTCTTTAATCTCAAATCCATCTTTCATACTATTGCCAAACAAGTTTGTTTTAAATATGAGTCTGGGCTTATAACTCTTCTATTTAGTACCATTAAGTGTAAAATTAATGTTCCTTTAGAGAAAACAAGCTGTCTATGCTGTGGGCCCTACCTGCGTTGCCAGCCTCAACTCCTGGCACTTGTCTCACACTTCTCATTCTAGTTATATTGAACTATACACAGTTATATAATTTTATCTTTAATATTTCCATATGTTGGTTATGCTGTTCTCTCAGCCTGGAACATCCTTTCTCCTCCTTGGTTTATTCCTCTTTTCCTTCAAAACCAGCTTAAGGCATTATCTATACCAGAAAGTTCTTCGTAAAATCTTTGGGCTGGGTAAAATGCCTTTTTTTGTTTGTTTGTTTGTTTGTTTTTGTTATTTGCTCCCAAAATGTTCTATGCATACTGGAGTACAGTTCTTAAGGCAAGAATTTGCTTTCAGATATTTATTTAACTTGAGATTTTTTAAATCAGTTGAATTCCTTAAGGGAGGGTTAGTAGAACTTAGTCAAAAAGATGGCTGGGATTTTCTATAAAGCATGGGGCAATTGATCTTGGTCCATAAAGCTGAGAAAAATAAGTTGTGCAAATGTTAAATGGGATCTGGGGCTCCAACCTGTCCTTGACTGAATTCATACTGATAGTAATGACAGCCTCCACTCAACTTTCATTATCAGAATTTAGGTGCAAACTCAGTGCACCTAAATTTTTTTACCTATTGTTAAGACAGTGAAATAACTATATGGTAAGAGATAGCAAGATATTAATTACATAAGATTCTGGATGTTGTCTGAATTTCATTCCTCATACTACCTCACTCGCAAGAATGATGTAGGGATGGGGATAGTATAAAAGTTAGAGTAGGCTTTGAAAGAAAACAATTCTAGATTTCAACCCTGGCTTTGCAATTAACCATTTGTGTGACTTTGGACAGGACACTTTAACACTCTGCCCATTTTTCTCTTTTGTAAAAAGGAGATAGTACCTCACAGGATGATGATTAAATGAGATGTTAAGCTACTTAGCTCAGATTAAGCACTAAATAAATTGTGGCTATTAATGATAATAATAGCTTAGGCAGAATTATTATTGTTGATTTTGCTTATTGAACTGATACTAAAAGAGCACTGCATCCACTGATAAAAGGCGACAGTGGAGTTTGAATTTTATTCCAAAGGGGAGTGGCAATAAATCAAAGGAATAACAAAAAAAAAAGGAGCCTGTGGAAGAGTTTAAGGAGTGACCAGAGAGAGAAGAGAAAATCAGGACATGCTAGTATTGTAAAGCCAAGAGAAAAGTGAGGTGACAGTAGATAACCATTTTAAATGGTACAAGAGAGATAAAAATAACACCTGAAAAGTATCTAGTGAATGGCTAATACAAAGAACATTTAAGGCCTATTAAAGCACAGCTCTTTCATATCTTTTAAAGATTTTATTTCTTTATTTTCAGAGAGAGAGGAAGGGAGGGAGAAATAGTAAAACACAACTGGGTACCTGCCCCACAACCCAGGCATGTGTCCCAACCAGGAATTGAACCAGTGACCTTTTAGTTCCACAGATGATATCCAACTCACTGAGCCACACCGGTCAGGACAGAGCACAGCTGTTCTAAATTATGCTACTTGTGTATTTGAAAAAATAAATTAAAATTAAATTAAAAAAATAAAATACAAAAAAATAAAATAAAATAAATTATGCTACTTGTTTTCTTGCAATAAGAAATTGCAAGAAAGTAATTTCTTGTTTTCTTTGTTCCTTCAGTGCATGCAAAAATAGCCCTCCTTTGAGTCCTGACTAAATTTTTGCAAGAGCTTTCCTTTGCCTCTGGAATTAAACTAAAGGTTCCCTAGCCTGCTATTGGCCCCAAGCCACTTTCTATCCTCTTTTCCCACTACTCCCTTAAAGACATCCAATTTTCCTTTCAACCAAATTTCTTATTACTCTCCAAATACAAAAACAAAAGGCATTCTCTCAGTTTCACGCTTTTATTTTTATCCTAGTTATAGCACTCAGTGAATTCTGCTTCATATTACAATTATTTGTATACCAACAATTAAACCTCAGAATCATAAAGAACTTCAGTAATAATTTCTCTGACAAGGATTTTGTATGTTTTTTCATTAGTCTGGCAAAGTGAAAAAAAGGAGTATTTTGGCAAATCTTTTATAAATCTAAATTTATTTGACTCAAAATCTTCTTAAGTTTTGTTTCTGTGGCTAAAATGTCCTTTCTTTTACAACATGATAGTGATAGTCACAAATTTTTTTTTATGTCTGTACTTGCTAATTTAAAAATTGGTAACTTACGTCAATCCAAAATTCTTTTTGGAAATTCTCGAAGTCCATGAAATCCAAAAGTAAGAGAACCACTGATCCCTTCTAACCTTTTCCTGACCCATGAATCCCCTTTCCAACATCTCTGACAAGTTTTGCAGATCTCTGATTGAACACTTCCAATGCCAGGGAGCTCACCTCCTCTCAAAGAAGCATATTTGATTTAACAACTTTAACTCTGAAAAAGTATCATCTCAGCTCCATTTCTAGGTCAAAAGCTGTATGAGAGCTGCACTTTTTATTGCTTACTTTAGAATTCCCTGACCTATGCCTTTTCCATAGTAGTTGCTCAAAAAATATTTCTTAATTGATATTCTCTAAAGGAATTTAAGTTTGATAGAAAATCATCGTCTATGATCTTATTGTGCAAAAAAATTTAGAGATGAGCCCACTGGAAAGGTTAATAATATTATTTGTCTGCATAAGGGCATATTTACAAAGTAAAGGGATTAAAGGTTTGGAATGGACATTATATTGTTTTCTTTACATATTAAGTCTATTCATCAATACTGTTTAGCACTAAAGCCTGCCAAGCTTCCTTTGAAAATCGCCTGAAAGTCCTGGGGAAATTATTATAATATTTTGTTCTAACTTGTTTTATAGCTTTTTATATATGATTGCTTTATGATAAAAACAATGAGATAAAAAAAATTGATAATGTGGTATTCACTTGCAATTTTGTGTTAACTTGTTTTTCTAAAGCTGGGGCCTCCACTTTGGTGACCAAGGATATATTCGGATGGCAAGAAATAGTGGAAATCATTGTGGGATTGCTAGTTATGCCTCTTACCCAGAAATCTAAAGGATCTCTTCATTTTATAACAAGTCAAGAAAGATGAAACACTTTCTCTTCACTTAATTTTGCCTGCTGTGATCAGTAGAAATAAGTGTCATAACTAATATATAGTTATTGTATTAACAGAATCTATCGTTTGACTCCTAGTTTTTCAACTTTGCAGATCTTGAAAAAATTTGCTAAGTAAAAATTAATAATACACTATATATATAACTGTATGAGTATTAGTCAACCTAATACAATTTGTCATTGTCTTATTTTACCTCTGTCTTTTTGTGTCCCCGGATATCCTTTTGCAACTTGATGGCATTTAAATGCTTAATAAATATCTGTCTTTTTAACTTTGTATTATTGGCACATACCATTCTTTTCTTATTCCTAGGTGATATTACAATCTATCATGAAAATATAAATTGTGGTATGCTGGTGATGGGCTATGGCAGCTTCAATGGAAAAAACTATTAAGTTAATAATGTGGCTCAGATTGTATCTTTGCACATAAAAGTATTCAATAAATTTTTTAAATGAATAAAATTAAAGTAGACAAATGCTTAAGCAACAACTTGTTTCCACACACTTTATAAGAATTATTTTAATGGCCAAAAATTAACATAATAATTCAGTTCCTTTTATCTAGTCATTAGTGATTTGGTCAGGACATTTTTGGGGCAAATAATTAAGTCATACTGAATAAAATAACCAAACTACATTTCTTTTAATATTAATGTCCCATTACTCATTGTTATCTAATTCAGACTGATTTTCCTCACAACTGCTGTAGATTTGTAAATGGGTTCTAAAAAGGCAGCAAGACTTTTAAGTTTCCTAAGTTCATGCCTATGACATAAAATGTGTGTGGGATGATGTGATGCCATCAGTATATCTTAAACTGAACTTAAACTAATTTCACTATCTCTTATTCCCTCTGCATAAAGTACATTTTAAAGAACAAGAATTACTAACTATAAAAACATGGTTATAATATGTCTATCATCAAAAGTATAGAGAAACATTATAGTTAAAAAGGATTTAGTTGATTAATCTTTAGTTTTTACTTTGCCCACAATTTTTCAAGCACTGTAAATGAAACAAAAATATGGGTTCTTTACCTTTGTCAGTCTGATGAAACCTATGGACACCTTCTCAGAATAACATTTTTAAGTGCATAAAATAGAATACATAGAATTTCAAAAGAAGCTGACTATATTGAAATAGTTATTAAAATGGTAAAATATACATTTGTGCTATAGTAATATATTGTGCATACTTCTTTATAAATGCATTAAATAACAAGAGTTAATAACCATCTTAAATTTGAAGTACTGGTGAATATAAATGATATCTGAAGGTATGTGCAAAAATTGTAGTGTGATATGAAAATATCTGAGTTTTCTTTTGGTTATAAAATTATAAGTCTTGCTAATATTGTGGTTTATGGACAATATAAAGGAAATGCTAACTTTCATTAGAGGTTAGTGAAAATATAGATGTAATTTGTCTCCCATACAAATTCACAAAATTTCTGAATTCTATCCATGGATCCTTTAGGAATTAAATGTTTAATAAAAAATCTTTATTGTCCAACAGAAGGGGAAATTTTAGGAATAGGGAATTTCAAACTTAGAGAGACAAAACTTTTTTAAATAAAAAGTTTGAAATAAAAAGAAATTTAAGAAAAGCTTATTCTGGAACCTGTATATAGGATAATTTGAATAAAGTAAAAAGAAAACTAGCTGGAAGATATCACCTTAAGTTTATACATGAGGTGATATAACCCTAGACAGATTCAACAGCTGCAAGAAAATGAATAAAATTAAAAAAAAAACCCAAAGTGAAAATCTGGGAGTCATTATAGAGTAAAAGTTAACAAAAATTTAACTGGATAACAAAGGTAAAGAAAAAAGAGAATTTAAACATTCCATAAGTAAAAGTCCACTAAACAACACTATTAAAAATGTATAAAAAATATATGAAGACAGAGACATTATTTCTTTGAATAAAATTACTCTTTTCTTATTCTTCTCTAAATGGGGATCTTGATGATGATTCAAATATACATACTCTAAGTTAGCAGAGAGCTGTCTTTAAAAAAAAAAAAGCCCTGGCTGGGTGGCTCAGTTGGTTGGAGTGTTGTCCCATGGACCTAAAGACTGTCGGTTCAATCCCCGCTCAGGGCGCAAACCTAAGTGGCGAGTTCAATCCCCAGCTGGGGGCCTATGGGAGGCAACCAATCAATATTTCTCTCTCACATCATTTCTTTCTTTCTCCTTCCCTCTCTCTCTAAACTCAATAAAGACATCCTTGGGTGAAGATTAAAAAATAATAATAATACCAGTTCCTAAACATTGACTAGTAATTTCTGCATATCTTGGTTTTCCTATCTCATTTGGAGACAGTTTTCTATATTTTCTATGCTCTAGCCATACTGGCCTTCCTTCCAATTTTTAAGCACTCTTCACTTGAGGGTCTTTGCAAGTGTTCTCTGCCTCTAATTCTTCCTTCACCCCAACTTTTCTAGTAACTTCTATTCTACACATACTTCTGATTGAAATTCAAGTGTGACTTCCTCAGAGAGCCTTCCATGACCCACCTTCTCATAAAGTAAGGTTCTCCACTTTTGACTTTCTTATTAAATACAGTGCTTTTCTTTTATAAGATATCAAGTTATAGTTATATATGTATTTATAGGCTTATTTGTATAACATCTCCTTCATTAGATTGTAAGCTCAGTGAGGGCTGAAATCATGACTCTTGTTTACCACATTTTACCTAGAACATAGCATAGTGCCAGCCTTAACGGAGTCAGTTACTGTTGAAAGAAATAACCAATGAATACAAATGAATGATGAACACACTGTGTTAGAAGTTTAAAAAAATACTAATAGTTTGTTCACAATAATGGAAATCTAACACATTTTAGAAACTTTTGAAATTTCTGTTAAAATTTAAAGGAACCTGTTATTCAAAATTTTCTCTCCCTTCCTCTCTTTCTCTTTCCTACTCTTCCCAGGACTGTACTTTGAAAGGATTTTGTTCCTTTCTCCTTTCTGCTTCACTAAGATAAAGATAATTAATGAGATTGTTTTTAATAAAACAGGAAGTTAAAAATTATATAATATGTAGCTATCTGTTCCTGAGATAATTTTTAAAATTTACTTAATTTTTAGTACAACTAACATATTCATATGGCTCAAAATATAAGAAAAAGAATATCAAAATGATGAACATTAAAATGGCAATAAATTCACAACTATCAATAATCGAATCCAAATAACAAATTAAGCAAACAAGCAGAAGAGGAACGGAATCATCGATAGGGAGATCATTTGGCGGGTTATCAGTTGGGATGGGGAAGGGGGGAAAAAAGGGGGAAAGATACAGGGATAAAGAAGCACAAATTGGTAGGTACAAAATAGACTAGAGGATATAAAGAACAGTATAGGTGATGGAGTAGCCAAAGAACTTGCATGTATGACCCATGGACATGAACTAAGGGGAGTGATTGCTGAAAGGAATGGGAGTACCAGGTGGAGGGCAGCAAAGGGGAAAAATTGGGACAACTATAATAACATAATCAATGAAATATATTTTTTTTAAATATCAAAAAATAATGTAGGGACAAAAATTTATCTTTTCCTACTACCTTCCTACATTCTTCTGCTGATGCCCTGTAAATTGTACTGACAAAGGCAGATATTAACAAGAGAAAAGCATAAAAATTTATTTAATGTAAGTTTTACATTACACAGAGCCTTCATAAGGAAATAAGGGCTTGAAGAACCAGTTAAACTTCATTGTTTTTAGACTATATTTGACGATGAATGGAAAGTCCTGGAAAAATGTGATAGGACAAAAGGGTATGAGTTAAGGGGAGTAAATGGGAGGAAATTTAGCAAGGCCTACTCCTTGGGATTTCTCTCAGCATCCTTTTGTCTCTGAAGAAAAGGATGTTCCTTTCCTCTAGGTAAACGGAGGGCGCTTCTCATAAGACCATCTTGTGACTTGCTTCAGAGAGTCCTTCAACACCTGCTATTTCTATGAACTGCTTCAGGGGAAAGGAGACAGCTAGAAAAGATACAGCTAAGAAAGAGCCCTTCCTTCTGCAGTTTCTCAAATTCCTTCAGCTTAAAATAATTGATATGCCAAGGTGCCATATTTTGGGGTAGCATGTTCTAAACCTTGTCAGTATATAACAGTCAATTCTCATTGTTTGCCATACTTACGTGCAAATAATACTGTGAACTCTGAATTACTGAGTACTGAACCATAGCTTCTACGGGATATAGAGGGTTAGATTCCTGCGAGACACTGGTCACATTTTCCTCAACTGATTTTTACATAACCTTGTTTTATGTATGTCTCCATTTAAAGACATCTTATTTAATATATTTTGTTGATTTACTAACATTGAACTCGCAACCAATAGTACTATGTCTGAACAAGGCTTATTAACAAATGTATTTTCTCTGTAAGGCACATTACAATTTTCAGATGTACAGAATAGTGGTTAGACATTGATATAACTTAAAAAGTGTTCCCCCCCATATTTAGTACCATCTGACACCATACACAGCTATTACAATATTATTGACTATATTCTCTATGGTGTACTTTACATCCCCATAACTATTTCATAACTTCCAATTACATAACAACTTTCTTATGTTTAGGAACACTAAAAAGCACTTCAGCACTATTTTTTAACAGCAAAATCACACAAAATAGCACAAAAATGCAAAAAAATATGGTGCTAAATAGAACGCAAATGGAACACTTGTTTAAATATGAGAGCTGAAACAAAAAGAGAGAGTATCATCTGTTCAACCTCATCTGGGAACACATGTGTAGGGAGACTCAGAATTTTGCCACTCTACACATGTCTCCAAATTACTGCAAAAATGCTGTATTGAATTGATAATCAAATTGAGGGTTACCAATAAATTTTAGTTAATAGGCAGATTCAAATTTATGAAGTCCATGAATAATAAAGACTGACCATAAACACAGTGAAAAATCTCTATCTTACTCCTTTCCCCATAGGCTCAGATCCCTCCTGCTTAGAAGTAATCACTGTTATTAGTTTCTTGTATATTTTCCTAGACTTTATTATGCATATATAGGCAATTTAAACATATATATGTTATATTTATCATCAATTTTTAAGGGGCCCAGAATATGCCACTGTGGCAAACAAATTATTTTGAACTAAAGACACTTGAAAGTAAACGCCAGCAGAAAGAGGCTTTTTCTCAGCTGTCCTTACTTTCCCATAAGCAATGTCTCCCGGAATAATTCACTGTCATGAAGCACCCCCCAGGGAGTTTCACAAAAGGAAAGATTGACTTTTATCGCCAAAGATGAGAAGTCAGCACAAGTCAGCACCTGGATAGGAAAACACCTAAGCATTGTCATAAAACTATCATATATCCCATTTATTCTCTGAAGGACCTATTTATTTTTCCTAAAAGTCATTTGTTCTCCCGTAAGTGCCCCTCTTCTCCTTCCGATTCCCTATTAAGATGGCACATAAACTCCAAATTCTAACCACATCCTTGAGTCATATTTCTTTCTGAACTCCTGTGCATATGTACATAATTAAACGTTTTTTTCCTCTGGTTACTCTGTGTGATGTCAGTTTAATTTGCAGGTCCCCACGTACTAAACCTAAGAGGACAGAGAAAAAGTTTTTCCTCCCCAACAATTTCAAATAGCAAACTATAAATTTTATAAGAATTGATCCATAGTATATAAATATGTGTATCTTGGCAGTGCTTGTGTAATATAACTAAGAATTTATCAATTTCTAACAAGCAAAAATGTTATGTTCTCTACAATACAGTAGTAGCTTAACAGCTACTGACCTAGGAGCTGTTAAACAATTCGGGGCACATACAAAATGGTACTATCATTAACACTACGCACAAATGAAGGTTGTTCATCTGTAAAGCTTAATATCCCATTCTCTGAACCAATATTTATAAAATCAGTAATATTTTTGAATTAATGATAATTTTAGCTCTTCTTTTTAGTACTTACCTTCAGGTTTCTAATGTATTTGTATTGCTACTTTTTGACTTACCAATTTTAAATGTTATCTGTATACTACTATTACAGTAGTTGATGTTTAAGATCTCTTTCACCAGCACCACCCGTTTCTCCACTCTCATCCTCAAAATATAGTCAGTGATATAGTCAGTTAACTCAGTAGCTACTGATTGCATTGAAGGAGTTCAGAACAGACCATTCCAAAATATGCTGCTCTGGAATCTTAACTATTTTGAGTTAAAGGGTGGTGCAAGAAGGACATACTGATCTTCCTTCTTTATTATTTTTTTTTTAAAGCAGGAGATGAAATTCCCATGTGAAAGGTGTCCTCCCTATACCAGAAACAAAGAGACATTCTTATCACCAAGGATGTGAAGTCAAGGCCCAGATAAATCTGCACAAACTGTTTAATTTTTATCTTACTATTCACTTCTGTATTCATTTAGCTACGCTGCCAAAGCCCTTTTGCCCAAACATATTTTCACAATTTACGACTCTTTGTCCAATCCAGTATGTAAACATTCAACTCTGCTTCTTTGGATCTTCATTTTTCTTGTGAAGACTCCCAAATACGCATAAATATGAATATTATATACGTATAATATATACACACACACATATATGTATGAACTTGCATGTATTTCTTTTGTTATTCTGCCAGTTTAAGTTGCAGCCAAAAACCCTCAGAACATAGATGAGAAATTATTCCTCCCCTACAGCATTATTCTGATTCTATGATTTGCATATGTGCTATTTACTTTTTCATATTTTGGTTTTTTCATAGTTATTAATGACTCAAAATAAATTTAACATGAAGCATCATACCATAAACTTAACATGTGGTACCAGCCCCTCTGCCAACACTGAAATTAGCTGTGATTGGGGCAAACCAATTTTATTTGAATCGGTTTTCTCATCTCTAAAACAGGGGTAATACTTGTGTCTTCCTCATGAGGTGCTTGAAAAAAAATAGTAAGATAGAAGAATATGATACTGTATGTGAAAGCCCTTTATAAACTTTAAGTGTGAAAGAAATATAAAGCAAAATAATTATTAGACCAGGGAATTTTCACTATTTTTGACTCTGAAAACAGGGTTGTAGTCTTCCTTCCTCTCCTAATTTACCTTGGAAAAATCTTTTTACATATAGTGTGACTTTTCTGACTGGTAATGTAGACATTTCAAAGTTTATGAATAATTACGATATGTTTACACTTATACAATTTATTTGGATATATAACAACCTGTAAACTAAGAAGCTTGTACTGCTAGACTATGTCCAATTACCCTTCAGCTCTGATTTTATTATTTTGTTGCTAAATGAGACATTAATTACACTCAAAAGCTATCTGCTGTTCCCAGAGATACAGGGTAGTAGAAATATCTCAGTGGAAGACTGCTAGAGCAACTGGTTTCCTGAAGACACATTAGACTGTAAGGTGGTAATACACTGTGTGATAGTAACGAAGTCAAAGTTAGAAAACAATCTGAAATTAATATGATTAATTAAATTCCGGTTGAGGACATTTTGGTCACTGCAGGAAATCTGTGCATACGGCAAAGCTTTGCACATGCTATTACCTAACCATTTCCTGAGACAGCCAGTGTCTTTCCTAGTTGACACCAGCCTCCGAGTTCTTGGGGTTCCCAGCATGCCTTGCGCTGGTCTTGGCGGGAAAGCTTACCTCGACCTGGGGTCAAAAGGCTACTGTCGCGCTTCCCTGGGCAACCGTTGAAGGAAGGCGCATGCGCATTCGGCAAAGCAAGGGCTTCGTGGTGCAGCTCTCAGTCCCTGGTGCCGGGCCCTCGGACGTTATGTAATGTATATGTTTGCGTCTTTGTTTTCTTTCTTAATTTTATTACTATTATTATTTGCTTTCAGATCTTTTTCCGTCACTTTCTGCCTACTTTTAAATTTCTTAGAGCCTTAATGGAAAAACATCTGGGGAAAAACGTATACCTAGTTAGAGGTTTTTTAAAGTAGATTAACTCCGGCGTCTGGTCCTGTCTTCGTCAGGATAAATTTAAATGTTTACAGTAAAAAGATTCTTCTGTGAACACTTCCAGTTAAATTGTCTGCTTAAAAAAAATGAAATTGGCACCTAAAAATGGAAACATCAAAATAACAAAGTTATAATTGAGAAAAAATAAGTAAAAAAAACCTAGAATATTTTTGTTTTCCTTTTATAGTTGTTCCACAGAATAGGACAATATGTTATATCCAGAGCCACGCTAAAATTTAGTGAAGAAAATTACCTCATTCTGTTATTTTGAAACAACTAATTTAAAACAAAAATTAAAAAATTATTTTGAAGGGTTTGTTTGACAGGGGCAGTTTTTCATTACCTAATATCTCTACCTGTACAATGTTGTCAGTGTTTGAATACTGTGAAGAAAAATAAAAGATTATGCTTTTTGAAAAGAGGTCTTTTAAAGAGCGTTTTCAATAACCCATTTATGTGAGACTTGCTAGTCAAATGGCTCAAAATTAGGACCTCAAAAGAGTTGCAAAATGAATGTTTTTGAAGATTTCATTTTAAGTAAAGGAATTCTCTCATTTAGTCACATATAATTCTTTCTGCCTTTACATGTAATAAACTAGAATATTAGGGATAAAAATAAGATCTGAAGTTAAAGCTTGCATTTGTATTACAAGGTTGAATTAAAGAAAATATTTCATCAGAAGATGGCCACTGCACAACTGCAGAGAACTTCCATGGTATGATGTCTTGTATTTTAATATATTTTAATTTAGCTAATTTTACTGTTTCTTGAAGTCTCAACTATTTTTATATTTGGAAGTTAGAGTCAGCTATTTGAGGGTTTAGTAGTATCAGGAAACTCCATTTTTAAGAAATATAGACTTTTGCTAAACTATTTTGAATTAATGGAGAATTCTATTGGATGTTTGATGCATTGCCTTCACTGGCTAGTTCTAGTTCAGTTTACATTGGGTATTAATGAATGCTGTTCTGTTCCATTGATGAAATTATCATTCATAGCAGTCCACTCCTAAGATAAAATTGTTATCTTTGCACAGATTATGCATTACACAGTGTTATCTATCTATATATTATGCATTTATAGACAATTAAAACCTGCAAGGGGATTTTTAACATTGTTAAGCATTTTTTACGTTTCCTTTAGGCTGCTACCCTGGAAACACACTCACATCTTAGAAGCCACACTGACTTCTTGGGGATTATTAACCACTATGGTTAGGAATTCTTGGGGAGAGTAACGTGCTTTTGCAAAACTAGGCCTATTATGGTACAGGAAGACTTTATTTTTAATAAGTCTAAATGTTTTAATTTCTCTTGAATTTAGAGTGCATTGGCATTTCCCAGTAAGATATCAACTGAACAGCAGTCTTTGCTGCTAGTGAAGAGGCTCCTAGCAGTTTCAGTATCCTGCATCACGTATTTGAGAGGAATATTTCCAGAATGTGCTTATGGAACAAGATATTTAGATGGTAATATAATGTTTATTTTAAAACTTTCTTTAAAGAACCCTAGCTGGTATGGCTCAGTGGTCACAGGTAAAAGGTTGCCAATTCAATTTCCAGTTGGGGTGCATGCCTGGGTTGCAGGTTTGACCCCCAGTTGGAGCAGGTGATAAGTAACTGATCAGTGTTTCTGTCCCTCTCTTTCTCCTGCCCCTCCTGTCTCTCTAAAAATAATAAAATATTTTTTAAAATAAAATAAAACTTTCTTTAAACATAGTTGCTTTATCTTGGCTTGCTCTAAAACTATAAATTTTGAATTGGAGATTTTGTTTCTTTAATAACAGCTTTATTAAGTTGAGATATAATGCACATACCTGACTATTTACCTATTTAAATTGCACAATTCAGTGATTTTTAGAAATTCAAAGAGAGATGCAACTATCACAACTGTCAATTTTAGAACATTTTCATCACTCCAAAAGAAACAGTATACCCATTAAGTCATTCTCACTTCCCTTGACCGCTCCAGTCCTAAAAAACTACCAGCCTGCTTTCCGTCTCTATGGATTTTTCTATTCTGGACATTTCATGTAAATGCAGTTGTACAATATGTGGCCCTTTGTGCCTGGCTTAGTTCACTCAGTATAATGTTTTCAAGGTTCACCCATGTTGTAGCATGGACTAGTAGAATATTCTTTTTTATTGCTGAGTGATAGTCCATTAAATAGTCATGACAGTTTATCCATTCATCAGTTGATGAACATTTGAGTTTTTTCCATTTTTTAGCTATTATAAATAATGTCACATTTGTGTACAAGTTTTTGCGTGAACATCTAAGTGGTTTTTACAAAATATATTCAGTACTTTTAAAAGCACTTAATCATATTTTTTCCTCTGTTTCTCAAGTATAATTTCACCTGACATTACTCTTACAATGAGGAAGTAAATAGATAAAAATATTATATTATTTAAAGCTTTGTACAGTGGTAGTGTTATGTTCTTGTGTAAAAATAATACAGCCAGTTCATACTACATTAATAATTTATTGCCCAGCACATAATATGTATGTAATATTGTGCCCAATGCTTTTTACGAACTGTGCTGGGTGATACAGAAAGCATTGTGTTATGTATGATATCTTGTTATTCACCTTATAGGACTATGAGTTAGATATTATCCTGTTTTCCAGATATGGAATCTGAGACTGAGAGATCTCAGTCCTTTTCACTGTATTACATGTTGCTTTTTGCAGGGCTCTAATCCGTTAACTTTTTAGTCTTTTACAATTACTTTACTGAGATAAGGATCCATAGCAAATATTCTAAGGCTTTTGGATAACAATGACATAAAAGCATTATGCCTATAGCTTTTAAAAATGATTTTCTGCCAATCCACATGCATCCTAATCATTGTGATGCCATTTTATAATAAAGGTAAAAAGATTGTTTTCATATAAACTTTCTTCCTTTAATTATATTAGCACTAATCATCTGGAAATGCATTGACATTAATAATATACCAATAATACACAGCTGAAGAACATAATCTTCATTTTAAATTTCTAATTGTTTACTAATCTTAAGTAGCTGTATATTTATATTAAAATTTTTGTTTAGATCTGTGTGTCAAAATTCTGAGAGAAGATAAAAATTGTCCAGGATCTACACAGTTAGTGAAGTGGTAAGTAAAAGAATACCTAACAATGGAATATCTTTTTTTATTAAACCACATTTTTTTGTACCTTGAATACCTTTCAGTGTTTAACCCAATTTTAGTCATTCCCCTCCTTTAACTCTGGATACAATTTTTGCAGGTCTTTGGACTTTTGCATTAAAATTTCCTTTTACTTTATGCTCCATAAGAGTGGGCTTCATTTTCCTGTTATTGTTTCCCACAAATACTAGCTGTTAAATATTTCATATCTTCTTTTCCATCCATATCAACATTTTATATTTCTGCCACATTGTTTGTTGTATTATTTTAAGCTGCTTAATAAGAAGGGATCTTTAATGAGAAAATTTTATATTATTTGGTCATGCAATAATGTGGAGATTTATTAAAGGAACTGTTTTCTGGAAATGCATTTAATCTAAAAATATATCCTTAATTATTTTTTAGGATGTTAGGATGCTATGATGCTTTGCAGAAAAAATATGTAAGTCAGTATCCCTGTATCCTTTTTTCCCCACAATTTATTCTACAAATGTAACATCAATTACCATATAGTAAAACATTAATTTAAACTAACTCGGAAAAGTCTGAACATTTTAATATTTTAAAGAATAATATTCAACTCATTTAAAGCTAATAGAATTAATACTTAAGATTTTGCCAATACAGTTTTGTTGTTAATACTCATTTGTATTAATAACATATTAATTTATAAAAATTTAATGAATTGTCTTTAAATTGTTTATTCATTAGTTTCACATGCCTCCTATAATCTTATTTATACTAATGTAGTATTTCTTCATGAGCATTCAAAAATAAATTTCCATGTAGTCTAAGTTACATTGTCACAAATTCTGAATTAGTGAAATTTCAATTAATAAGGTTTTACTGTAGACCATGAATGAGCCTTTTTGTATACTTAGCATATATTTATATCAACATATATAAAGAAGTTAAATAAAATTGTAAAGAAGATAAAATCTTACCCATGATCACTAACTTCTCTCATGAAGCCATTTAATATTTAATGTTAATTAAATATGGAATGCCTGCTATGTGCTTGGCACACATTCTAGGTAAGAGCTGGGTAAGCTAACAGGGGTCAACATGATAGAGTTCCTTCTGTAGGGGAAAACAGTCAGTAAAACTAGAAAGTCAGATAATTTCCAATAGTGTTAAATGCCATTAAAATTTTTAGGAAAATTATGTGGCAAATGGAAGGATGGGGTAACTTTAGATGGGGTGGTCAGAGGAGCTACTTTGGGGAGGTGACATTTAACCTGATACGTAAATGAGAATAAACCTGGCAGGCATTGATTTTAGGGGGAGAGAATATTCCTAGCACAGTGGCAAATGCAGAGTTGGAGGGGAGTTTGTAGAGTTCACAGAACAAAAAAGCTGGTATGATTGAAGTGCAATGAATAGTTGGGGAAGTGGCATGAGATAAACCTGGTGAGATAGGCAGAGTCAGAGCATTCATGCTGTGTAGGTAAGAAGTCTGGATTTTACTTCGGTGCAAATAAAAGTCATTGGAAGATTTTGAGTAGAAATGTAACATTATTTGATTTATATGTTAAAAGAAAAGTTACTTTTGCTGCCAAATAGAGAATATACTGTAGAAGAAGAACAGACTGGAATTAAGGAGAATAGCACTTTATTGCTGCAGTACTGGTTTAAAAAAAAAAAAAAAAGAGGAGGAGGAAGAAAGAAAAGAAAAGAAAGGGAAAAAAACGGGTGGCTTAGATCAGGATGGCAGAAGAGGAGGGGAAAAAAAAAATTCCAGATACATTTTAACAAGTAGAACTGATTAGGCTTGTTGGTGGATTGGTTCTGGGATATAAAAAAAGATTCAAATCAAGGATGGTTCTTAGATTTGGGCAGGTTACTTGAGTGAATGATTGCCTGGGATTCTCTTTATGTTCTCCAAAGCCTCTTCCCTTTATTAAATGAGCAGGGCCCTGAACTTTGTACTTTTTCTCCTTTCAAAATCAGCTTTCATATTGGGAAGGTTTAATGTGTTCTTTCACAATATATATTTCCTTGCAACTGGTGGTAATGCCCCTATTTCCTTAAGCAAATAACATTAATTTCATTCTTCAGTAAGTCAACTAAAAGATATTTTGGGAAATAGAAAAGGCTATCTAAGGTATATATTGCTTTATATGCATCATGTGAAGTCTGTTTCTGCAAGATTATTTCTTATTAGTCATAATTGTTGGACTAGGACAGAATTATTATGATTCATCATGAAAAAATATTTTATACAATAAAAATAAGATTTTTGTTATTGTATTTCAGCTAAGGATGGTTGTTCTAGCTGTAAGTATTTACATATTTCTAAATTGTGTGTTTTTTAAAAAGACAGTAAAGTTAGGCCTTGCTTAATTAAATAATACTAAAACCATCAATTAATTATGTCACTTTATTCAAATAACTGATCTATTCAATGGAAGAAAGTAACTAATTTTTGGAGGGAGGGGTTGTTTTGTATTTTATTTTGCTGGGTTCACATAATAGTTCAGTCTAAACAACTAATTTAGTTCACCTTGAATACTTAGCCTTGTATAACTCAGTTGTAAATTATTTTCAAATAGGTATACACCAACCCAGAAGACCCACAGGTAAGTGGAATTAAGTTAGTGAAGAAATATAATGCCTTGCCCTAACTGGTGTGGTTCAGTTGGTTGGGCATCATCCTGCAAAGCAAAAAGTTGCTGGGTATGAGAAGCAACTGATCGATGTTCCTCTCTTACACTGATGTCGCTCTCCTTTTCTTTTGCCCACCCTTCCCCTCTCTCTGAAAATAAAAAAATCTTAAAGAAAAAGAAACATAATATTTATAAAAATAACAAATTATAATATGCTTATAATGGTGTTTTAATCAATGCATTTCCATCTATATTTTCATGTCTGAACCTCATAAAGTCTTTTTTGAGGTAAGACAGTGTTTGTATTGTTATCTTTAGACAAAATATACTTACTACAAGAGAGATTATATGACTGATCCTAGGCTACAAAGCCACAGACCGTTAGAAATTACTTAAATCTCCTCACTTCATAATTCTATACAATATTCCTTTTATAGAATTATGAAAGGGGTTGAGTTTGGAAAAAAATAAGAAACTCCTCCTTAAACTTTGAATATTCATCACAGTCCAGTCACATCCACCAGTTCATCTGACAATTCAAGTAGGGGTTACAAGAAATGAAAAGAAAAACCAGAAGAAACTAAGGGGAAAAAGAATCTAATGAGTGCTTACTGGCATTGGGCTCTGTTCTTTGGGGCTTTTTGTGTGTTACCTCATTGGTTCATCACAACTTTTGTGAGGTAGCTACCATTATGGTCCCTATTTTATAGATAAGAAAACCTAGATACAAAGTTTCTTTCCTGTGTTCACAGTGGTTGAACCAGAATTTGGACCTTGGAAGTCCAGTTCATGACCTGGGTGCGTAACCATTACATCATAGCTGTTATAATACAGTGTTTCACTCAGTCATGGAGAAGATTTTTAAAAAACAACAAACTGATCCCCATCCCTATGGAGCACTGAAATGTGAAGAATGTAATAAAAGTATTAGAGCTTCAAGAGGGCTGAGAATGTGTCTTTTCATTGATATTCATGCCTTAATATATGTCCATGGTGACAAAATAGTATAGGCAAAAGTTATGAATTTGTTGATTGTTCAGAAACTATTCAGAAAAGTGTTCATTTATTTTCAGATGTTTTATAGTTGCACACTTTTTTCTTTCAATAGAAGAGAAACCTTGCTGATGAACTAATATTTATTGAATGCTTAGTGTGCCAGGAACTTTATTAAGGGCTTTGTATAAATTATCCCATTGATAAATATTCACAACCACCAATGAGATAGGCACTATTTTCAACCTCTTTCGTTAGCTGGGGAAACTGAGACTTAGAAAACCTAAATGACTTGCTTATGCACAACGTACAAAGGATTGAAGCTTTGTGCTTTGTCATTCTGCTAAAGTAAGAGATAAGCTGCCTCCCTTGCCTGCCTGCTAAGGGGTTCCTTATTTCTGATGTGTCTAACATACCTTGCAAAGAGTAAGAAAACAAAATTCTCTCAAGATTGAAGCCCCAAATCCCAAACCGTGGGAATCAACTATCGGAACTTTTAAGTTTCAACACACCAATAGGGATTAATATGGTAGAAAATTATTAGGTAAATATTAAGAGTTATGCAAAAGCAGTACATAGTTACTTGGGGGCCAGGACTGTATATTGGGTACATAACTGCAGTGTTTTCTATTTAAGACAATTTCAGAATGTTATCAATTTAAATTCAAGTACACCAAGAATGGACCTGTCATGGACTTTATAAGGTATATTCTCTTGTTTTCTTTTTGCATCACAGATTACCATTTATTCATACTAATACTATATAGCTAAATTTCATAATTAATTTTGAAATTTCTCAGATGTTCCCAACTAACCCAAGGTGTGGCTGTACCAAATATCCTTGAAGTAACTGTAAGCCAGGATTCTGTGGCTAATTATACGCTATTTTAATTGTGAAACAGCCAAAGAGTAGGAAAGCTATTGTATGCTTATTATAAATATAATTTAAATTGATGATTTGTTTCCTTTAAGCATCTTACATAAAATGCATATTAGTTTAATTTATGTAAAATTATTAGTTTATAATAATGATATAAATTTTTTATAACAGTGACATTTTATGGTACCTTTCAACTTAATGCTATAATAGAAAAAAGAAGCTCAAATAGCAAAATGTGAAGTGTATTATTAGAAGCAACATGTGTCATAAAATAATGTGTGATTCTCTTCTAGTAGAAACCAAAGCACTGAATCTAGTATCTCATCTGCTGACACCAAGAAAGCAAGTATTCTCCTCATCCGCAAGATTTATGTTCTAATGCAAAATCTGGAACCTTTACCTAATGATGTTTGTTTGACCATGAAACTTTTTTACTATGATGAAGGTATTGTTAGCAATATATCATGTTTGAGTTGCTATCTGTATGTTATGTTATTATTGAAACTATTGGTTTTCATCCCAAACGTTTTTAAGGGCATAACTTGCTATATATTTTTTGAAATTACAAAACTTGAATTTAATATTAATATTTGAAAAAGAAAGATTTGAAACAATGGGTTTTAAAATATACACAAAAGTTCCTTGGAAGGGTAGTTCAGTTGGTTGGGGTATCATCCTGTGCACCACAAGGTTGTAGATTTGATTCCTGCATGGGGCATATTCCTAGGTTGTAGGTTCAGTCCCTGGGTGCCTATGGGAGTCAACAACCCGTCAATGTTTCTCTCTTTCCCCCCCATTTCTCTTCTCTCCCCCCCTTACCCTCTCTCTAAAATCAATGAAAACAAATCCTCAGGTGAGGATTAAAAATAATAATATTAAAATAAAATATACACAGACCTCTCCAGTGATAGCAACATATGTGGGGGACTCAAAATATACAGAATTATCTTCTGCAGGGTGGGCCCCTTGTAGTACAGGCTTCCCCCACTAGGTGAGTGTTCTAGGAACCCATCTGTATCAGTGTACCAGCTGGCATTGTTGTGAGAAGCTGCACTCAGCCTCAGTAATTTTTTTTAAAGACCCTTCCAATGCATTTGCCCATTTCATGATGAGTGATTTATAAGCGAGCACACCTGCACACACTGCACTGAGTGTTCAGCTGTTTTTGATCAAAAACAACATGACCCCCATGTCGCACCCTCTCCATTCACCTCATCTCGCCCAGAATGACTCTTTTTTGTTTCCCCTGATGAAAAAAGCCCTCAAAGGGAAATGTTTTTGCTGACCTGGAAGAGATGAAACAAAAGAATGGCAGAAGCTCAAAATCAACAAATTCAAAAACTATTTTGAGCTGTGGAAAAAAGTTTCAATAGGTGTATTGCATCAAATGGAGAGTACTTTGGAGGTGATTGAAGTTTAAACATGTAAGAACAAATACGCAATTTTTTATAAATAAATTCCAGGGGTGTTTCTTGGGTCCCCCCTCGTATCAATGAGAGGTACAGTCTTACTCATAATTAAAGAAATTAAATGGTGAGATACCATTTTTCACTTACCAGGGTTTGGGGGGAAGCAGGCATTTTTATACTCTCTTGAGAAAGTGTGTATAGGTACAACATTCTTAGATGACAATTTGTCAGTATTAAAATTTTAAATGCATATTGTCTTTAGTCCAGAAATTCTTTTACAGCTACAAGAGTATCTTGGGAATATACTTACACAAATATGCAAGTTTATGTGTATAAGGATTTTCATTATAGCATTGGTTAAAATAGGAACAAAATGGAAACAACCTTGAGTCCTTCATTGGAGGATTAAGTCAATAAATTATGGTGCATCTATATAATAGGATTCTGTGGTACAAGCTATTAAAAAGAATGTGCTAATAAATTTTTACTCAGCCATAAAAAAGAAGAAAGTTTTATCCTTTGCGTCAGTATGGATGGACTTGGAGAACATTATGCTAAGTGAAATAAGCTAGTCAGAGTAAGACAAATACTGTATGATTTCACTCATATGTGGAATCTAATGAATAAACTGAACTAACAAGCAAAATAGAGACAGACTTCTAGACAGAGAGCAGTTTAGATAGACAGCTAAGGAGGGGGAATGGTAGGGAGTGGAAAGATTGAGCAAAAAGGGAAAAGGACTCATGGACATGGATAACTGGTTTGTGGAAGGGGATATAAGGGGACTAAATGGTAATGAAAAAAAACAATAAAAATAGAAAAATAAAAAATAAATATTAAAACATTAAAGCGAGGTTAATAAGAGTTAGACACAGAACAGTATGATCTCATTTGTGTTTTAAGGATATATATGCATACATATGAATATATATGAATAGTATAAATCGTATATGCATAATTTTTTCAACATCAAGCAACAACATAACAGCAACTAACATTTATTGAATACTTACTATGTCCCAGTCCTTTTCTGAGCATTTTACACACTTTAATTTACTGAATATCCACAATTACCCTATGAGGCAGGTACTGTTATTTTCCTCATTTGACAGATGAGGAAACCAAATCAAGGATGGTAATTTCCTCAAGGTTATGCAAACAGTCAAGTGAAGGAAAAAAGAAAGTGACCTTTAGGGAATAAAATAAGAACTAAGAGATAATAGAAGAGTGATTTTTAGTTTTTATTATATATCCTTTATTACTACTTGAAATTTCTCCAATCTGCCTGTATTTTTATTATAATAATATTTTCTTCAATTTCATGAACAGCACAGTTTATTCTTACTCTTTACAGTTACACCCCCAGATTACCAGCCTCCTGGTTTTAAGGATGGTGATTGTGAAGGAGTGATATTTGAAGGGGAGCCTATGTATTTAAATGTGGGAGAAGTCCCAACGCCCTTTCACACCTTTAAAGTAAAAGTGACTACTGAGAAAGAACGAATGGAAAATATTGATTCAACTATATTATTTCCAAAACAATTAAAAACACCACTTCAAAAAATTCTCATGGAAAAAGATGATCTAGAAGATGAACAGGAGCATTATGTATCTGTAAGTACATTTAATGAAACAAAGTACAGTAGTAAATGTTGGTCTCAGTGAGGACTTTCATAGCTGTTGTTAATATTTGTATAAATACTGTTTCAGAATCATAAACTCAAGTTTGGAAGGGACCTTAAAGAAAGAATAGCCATATTTTAAAGGAGAAATGATACAAATATACAACTTTCTCAAAATGTGTGATGGTTCTAAGACCCCCTAGATCTTATTGTCATTTGAGGGCACTGTATTAGATACGTTCACCAAATAAGCTGCCACTTTTATAGCTCTGGAATTTCCATATAGATGTTAGCATGCACTTTGAATATGCCCCAACCTAGTTTAAAACTTCAAAAAGCTTGCAAGCTTTTTATCTTTATGCAAACACTATTCTAAGAAATTTTAAAGTGCATCTATTTTGAATGAAGCAGGGAATGGTTCTAGAGGCTGAGCAACTCACCACCTCCCCTCCCCTCATAGCAGACTCTGATGAAACTCCGTAGTCTCTGGAGTTTGAAAACCATTGACCTACTCCAATCCCCTAATTAAATGCTGGAACTCTTTTTACAACTCCCCTACTAGCTCTGCTTGAATTTCTTCAGGGCTTGGAGAGTCACTGTCCTGAAGCACTCTGGAGTTCCTAGAAGGAAGAAAAAGTGTCTTATTGTTGTCCTCCTGTACCTAGCACTTAGATTTATGGATGTGCATTCTCATCACTGGTTGAATGATTGGGTGAATATAAGAACAAAGAAGCTTTTGTTGTTGCTGTCTCACTCCCAGGAAATCTTTCATCATTAACATGATTGTTCTTTGATCTCGTCTTTGTAGTTTTCTCTTATTTGATTTTATTCTAAATTATGACCACAATACTTTCATAGAGAGACTGACTATTCTTATTTAGGCTCTGTGGCCACATCCTTACAAATGGAAAATTTCATTTCCAACCAATAATCAAAGAAGAAATCTTTTTCCTAAAACCTAAATTAAAGTCTTGCTTTATAAACAAATATGTCTGGAATTTATGTAATCTTTAAAATATTTAAAGTTCTTTGACGTATGTCACAAAGGGAATAATAATTATAAAGTAGACATTAAATCTGTTATTTCTACCATGACTAATCTTATCCTGAACTAATGCCCTGAAGAGTTTTGGAGCATATTCAGGGTGTATGCTAACATCTGTGTGGAAATTTCAGAACTTTCCAAGTGGCAGCTTGTTGTGTGAACATGTTTAATTCAGTGCCCTGAAACAACAGTAAGATCTAAGGGTTCTTGGAACCATCATATATTTTGAAAAAATTGTATATTTTTATCATTTGTCCTTAAAGCAACCCAGCAAAATAAAGTAGTATTTTATATTTTATCAGGATAAGTAAGTTGCCTTGTTATAGTAATTATAGGATCATGTTCTTTCTAGCAAGTATAGTGTAGTTGTAGTTTTATGTTATATTTAACCTTCAAAGAAAAAAAATTTGCTGATCAATACATCTACCAAGTTGTTTTAGTTTCTTTTTGAAATGTATCCATTTTTTTCTTCATGTAATTATGTAGGATGATTTTGACATTGAAATGAAAATGGAAGAGCAGAAAAAAAACCCTGGATCTTCTGAACTTGGAGGTATAAAGTTAATGAAAATGTAGATTTACTCACTTCCAATTCAATTTTATACCACTTTAACTTTTTTGTTTTTTACAGAACCAAGTTTAGCTTGTGAAGAAGATGAAATTATGAGATCTAAAGAAAGTCAAGATCTTTCAGTTTCTCATTCGCAGGTATAAACTTGATAGTTCCATCTCACTTCTAATTTTTTTTCAAGACTGTTGCTTATATGCTTACTTAGTTTTTACTCAGATTTCTTTATTCTAGGCTTCTTAGAAGAAAATTATGTATTAAGAATGCTCATTAATAAAATCTGGAAATTATATGTTGAAAGTTTTAAGTGTATTATTGGTGGATTTAGTAATAAATCTAAATACTGTGCATAGAATCTCAATATTTCAGAGCTAAAAAGAATCTTAAGCAATTACCATCCACCACACTTTGTATTTACAAATAGAGTATATAATACATTTTTGTTGCATTAGAGCAGAACATCCTTCATTTTGTTTTCCATTTACAGTAAAATCTAAATTTAGATTTTATCTAAATCTAACATTTAGATAAAATGAACTTGAAAATGGTACTGATGCATGTTCCCCTTTGCACAGCCCCTTCTCCAATGGGAGTGGGCTAAAGTTTTTCTCTTCTAAAAGAATAGTCCCTCGTGATGATCATTTGGGACTTTCTCAGCTTAGTGAATGTTCAGTTGTGTATGATGTCAGTTTCATTATTGGTTTCATTATCTCAATAAACAAGACCATAAATTTAATGTGATTGAATTTTTAAACCCCATTATTGTGATAGAAGAACCTTTTATTATGTTTTGTGTAATTATTTTCTAGGTTGAGCAGTTAGTCAGTAAAACATCTAAACTTGATATGTCTGAAAGCAAAACAAGAAGTGGAAAAATCTTTCAGAATAAAATGGTAAGTGTCTCTTTACATTGGTTTTCCATTCTAACCTTATAATTTCCCCATATATGAGTTTATTTTGCTTATGAACACTTCATTTATTGGGCCAATATTTAGTAAGCACCTATTATGTGTCAGGTACTTTACTAGGTACTGGAAATATAAATAACACATAGTTCCTGTTCTTAGCTAAAAGTTTAGTAGTTGGAGGTCAAAAGCAGTGATATAGGGCTATTATAGCAGTCTGAATAGACTATATAGAGGCACAGAGGAAAGTGTGGTTAATTTCATTGAAGGTACTTTAGAGAGGGACATCCAGGAAAGGCTTTAAGAAGTGACACCATTATCTAGACTCCCAGGGAAATGCCAAAATATTCCCATGTTCTATCTTATAAATGGATTATCTTGTTAATAAGACATTAAAATGAACATTTTGTACATATAGTCCATAAAACGAATCTCATGTTATTAAGCAAAAAAGCAAACACTGCTTTATTTTAGTTTTTGGTATGAATTGTACTAAATAGAAGTCTGTATTTTATTTTAGAGCTCTAAGTTATTCTCAAAGGTTCAGTGGTAAAGAAAAAGCATTCTGTAAAATATGCAAAATGTTATATCCAAAAATAGGAAACAAACAGCATACTCAAATAAAGAGTGGGATGGTAGAGCATTTCTTCTCAACTCCTGATTCAGAGACATCATATTGGTAGCTTTAAATTGGACACAATGGAGAGTATTTACAGCATTGATATCAGTAAATGCTTCAACTTAGGATTTGTTTCTCCCAGAGAACCAGTTGTTAAAAATTTTCCAATGCATCACTGATTATAGTGCCATTTTAGGTATCCTTTCCCCACCCCTATATTCTCAGTGGGAAGTTAGAACTGGAAGAAAACAGCTTTCAAAATAGTATACTAATGAAAGCAAGAGATAAAAGAATTTCAAAAAACAGTATTTCTAGCAGCAAAATGTTCTTCCCAGGCAGCTTCTATTTAGGATGAATATCTGTTTTTATGATCTGTAGAGAAAAGCCAGCATTTCTCTACATTAGGCAAAATTTCCTTGTAATGTAACATTAGGATGCTTCGGGAACATAAATTCGCTTTTCTACCAAACTACTTCTGATTTGGAGAAGTGAATTATGACTGAATTATGGTTAGGAAAAAGGAAGAAATGAAAATATTTAATAGTATATATACTAAGGAATTTATCATTGGAGAATACATTTCAAATATCACAAAATTAGTATGTCATTTTAGAGAATAGTAGTATAATAGCTACTACTATTCAATATGATATTCAATATTCATTTTAATATTAATATTTATAATATTATAAAATATTCATTTTAATATTGAATATTGAATATTGAATATTATTCAATATTCATTTTAAAAACTGAATACATGTTATTACTCACAATATCGAAAAGGTGGAGAAAACCTAAATGTTTATCAACAGATGAATGGATAAACAAAAGTACATGCAGGAGAATATTATGCAGCTATAAAAAGGAATGAAGTGTCAGTACATGCTACAACTTGGATGAACCTTGAAAACATTACGCTAAGTGAAAGAAGTCAGTCACAAAAATCCACATATTATATAATTCCATTCACATGGAAGTCCAGAGTAGGGGTGTCTCTAGAGACAGAAAGTTGAAGGGCTGGTGGGAGGGTCGGGGAATAGAAGATTGATAATTATAAGGGTTTAGGGTTTCTTTTTAGAGTAAGGAAAATGTTCTAAAATTGACTGCAGTGGTGGTTGCATAGCTCTGTGAATATACTTTAAAATCATCGAATTTTACACTTTTAAATAGGTGAATTGCATGGTATCTGAATTACATCTCAGTAAAGCTGTTTTTTAAAAAAACTTCATATAGTTACTTATGGTTAAAAATCAAGTGTTGGTTGTTCTTTGAGAAATAACCAATTAGTAATTACTCTGTCTTTTTGGAGGTTAATGGAAATCAACGAGTAAAATCTAAAGAAAATCGGAAGAGAAGTCAGCTTGAATCTGGGAAAACAGTAAGTCTTATGATAATATATAAATTGAATAAAATGTCAAATATCAGAATATCATTATTATGGATTAAATTTAAGATGATAAATATAATATGCCTTGATATACCTCAGAGCTCTAATATCCAAATCTATTAAAACGATATGTGGTTCTTAAAAGGGTGATTTTAAAGTAAGATTCACTATGTTGGTTTATTAATTTTTTCCATGTAAAAATTTAATGTCCAGTTCCATGAATGATTTGAAGTAGTGGGAGGAATTTATAAAATAAATAAAAATCAGTGTAAGGAAAATATGAATAGAATGAAAAAATGAGAGTATAAGAATATTCAAGCCATTTTACTTATTTTAGAGCTAAAATTGGGCCACAAACTTGATCTGAGCTTTCTAGAGATCAAAACTAAAATAGGAGTACTCTCCACCTGTCTGTCCAGCCAGCTGACAGGGTGGCGGCTGGCCTCGAGGCAGGGCCACGTCTGAGCCGTGGGCCATAGCTTCAGAGGGGTTGCAGGAGCCCACAGGTTAGAGCATCAGTTGTCAGCGATTTCAAATGGTTTGTCCCCAAAATTGCTGGGCTCAGTGTGGCATGGTTTGAGTCTTCAGAGGCACACATGTTCCCTAGCTGTGCAGCTATGCACTATCCTTGTGTTTAAGAACTACCAGTGCCTTGGCAGAAACTCTATCCTGAAGATACGGCCTTTGGAGCTTCAACATTTCCATATCAGTATTTATCTTCTGAGATGGCTCTTCAGCTGTACACCTATTCTTCTTACACCCTGGAGTCTACACAAAATGTTTGCCCAGTGCCTGGCTCCCGGTATAATTATAATGAACCCAGTTGTTACCAAGGTTTTCAGAGGGTGAAGCCACGGTATGAGCACATGTGCCCATTCCCATAAGACATGAAAACTCTATTTAAGAAAAAAATGTGTAATGAGCAAAAAATTGACAATAAGAAGTCTGATAGAAATATATCATCTGATATAAAATCAGTAAAAGGCCACATCATACATCCATTCATGCTGACGCTAATTTGAAATCAGATGGTTATCATAGATGAACAGACAGAAAATCCAGAATTATCAAAAAATGTGAACATGCCTCCAAACCTGAGTTTGAATTTACCAGGTTGGATTTTCCTAAACTGCAAGTTACAGTGAACAATGAGATACTACAGACACCAAAATAACCCAAGTGTAGGCCTTTATGCTCTGCCTCTACGAATACTTCTCTTGTGAGAGAAGCGGTGAAACCTGCTCCAGTGTTTGCAAAGGGTGAAATAGAGGTGAAAAATAATAACCTAACTGACTCTGTAACTGATAATGCTGCTACCAGTCCCTCTTTGTGTACGAGAGAGTTATCCTGGATACCAGTGGGTTATGTTGTCTGTTGGGCCTTACCTACAGAGCCATCACCAGCCCCTAGAAATGTTACTTCCATCATAAACTTCCATGATGGTTTTTTTCATTAGCAGATCCTAAAAATGGTAGCATATCATCTTCTCAAGTTTTATCTTCACATCCTCCCTACAACAGAGAGAAACCCATTGTCCATTCAAATAAAAAGTCCAAAGCATCACAAGGTGGTGATCCTGAGCAAAATGAAGCCTCAAGGAAGAATCAGAAAAAGAACAGTCTAAATAAAATATAAAGTCCTGACAGTTCAAGACCACAAAGGATCGAAGATGCTGAGGAGTTCCCCAAACTGGCATTTGCATTTGAAAGAAAAGACAGAGACAGAGTAGAGTCATCAAAATTTCAATCTAAATAGCAGCCACAGAATAATTTTAAAAGCAGTGGAAAGAAGAGCCAGATTCCAGTACAGTTGGATTTGGGGGTAATGCTGACATCACTGGAAAAGAAGCAGCACTCCCAGAGTGCAAAGCGGTCCTCCACACCAGCAGTGTTTTCAGTTGGGGAAGCTCCTGCTCTCTCTAAAGAGGCCACGTCAGGGAAGAAGGGCCACCACATCAGCCAGGTGAAGACGAAGACCCCACACAACCCCTTGGACTCCAGTGCTCTTCTGATGAAGAAGGGGAATCAGAGGGAGGTCCCTAGGGCCAAGAAGCCAACCCCATTGAAGAAGATTATTTTGAAAGAATGGAAGGAGAGAAAGCAGCAGTGTCTTCGAGAAAACACGGTGAGCCCATTAGGTGATGCACAAGTTGTAGAGAATGATGGTGATGACCTGGCTCTTGAGCAGACTCCAGGGGGAGCACAGGCATTAGTGTGCTCCACTCCTGCTGTAGAGAGCAAGTCAAAAGAGCTGCTGGAAGCTGAGATCCATAAGGAGGCAGTGAAGTACTGCTACCTGGCCTATAAAGATGGCAGCTACCCCAAGATCCACAGCCAGAGATTCAGGGATTACTGCAGCCAGGCACTCAGTAAGAGGTTGATGCCTGTGTTATGGATCTGCTGAAAGAGCTGATTCGTTTCCAAGACTATATGTACCAGAAAGATCCTGTCAAGGCCAAGACCAAACTCCAGCTTGTGCTGGGGCCAAGGGAGGCACTCAAATACCTGAGGCTCAGAAAGTTGAAGTGTGTCGTCATCTTCCCCAGCTGTGAGAAGATACAGTTGAAAGGTGGGTTGGACGACACCCTGCACACCATCATTGATTATACCTGTGAACAGAATATTTCCTTTTGTGTTTGCTATCAAGTGCAAAGCTCTGGGGAGCAGTTTGAACAAAGACCATGCTGTCAGTGTGGTGGGGATCTTCAGTTACAATGGGACCCAGAACCAGTTCCACAAGATGGTTGAGCTGACAATGGTGGCGAGAGAAGCGCACAAGACCATGCTGGAGAATGTGTGGTGGGAGCTGGCAGGAGAGCAGGGTCCCAGGCCCTTGGGAAAGATGCTCCCCTTTCCCCACTGCTCTCAACACAGAAGAGCCACAACACATTGAAATCTGGAGAAAATATCTGGAAGTGTTACAGTGTTCCCTGGAGCTAGAAGAATTGCTGGAGGCTTCAACCTCTCAGATGATGAAATTGAATTTATAAAAAGAGTTCTTTTGTGTGTTTGTGTATTTGGGGTAAGGAGGGGAAGGTCTGAACAACTTTGTGGTTCTTTTTTCTTCATTGGCCTAATGTGTTTGAAATGCTGTTTAATTGGGATTTCAGCAGGATGCAGAGCACAGGAATCAGCCTTTGTGGCATCCAAAATGGCAAGTGCCATGAATGGGCACTGGGGCATGCTGATGGAAACTTTTCCTCAAAGCCCTTTGAGCATAATGTGAATCTCGAAAACACTGGAAAACGTGGTACTCCGAGTCTTCTGCTGCTGAGGAAAGGTTCTGTTCATTGCAGAAGAACTGAACCAAGTTAATATGTGGTAAACAGGAACAATGTGGCTGATGTTCTCTAAGTCGTGGTGACTCAGTCTGGCCCTGTAGAGAGCCAGTGTTAGAGCAGAAGGGCAGGAAGTGCCCCTTCTCAGAGCATGGCCTTTCAGCGGGAAGATTTGAGGATACTTGGAGAGTCTCAGAAGAAAAATCAGTTTTCCAACCTGTGACTTTTGACAAGAATTATTTCTTTTAGTCTTTATTGTTTCTTTGAAAAGTTCCAAATTTGTTTTGATCTACAAATCTTTCTTTCGTAAATGAACATATTCTGAATGTGGTTTCTGTCTCAGAGGCCAGGAGGCAATAAGTTTATGCCCCTATTTTTCTGTAACTAAGAGTGCTTATTTATTTTGAATAAAGAGTGACTATTTAATTTAAACTAGAAACCATTAAGTTACCAAATTCACACATGTTCCTTAAAAATAAAGCATTTCCTCCTAGGACGTTAGGAGAAAAAAATCTTTTCTGATCTAAATCCTGTAACTGTTGTTTTTATTTGCAACCTTATTTTACAAAATGAGACAATGTATTTATCATTTCTGAGATAAACATATATACTTTTTCACCTAGGATTTTTAGTATTATTAGTAGGTTAAAATTAAACCATTGAAAACTCAGAACTGTTTTTAAAAATCAAAAGTTAAAGGGGTAATCACAAAAACATAATTGGTTAATACTATTATCAATTTACATATCTTAAGAAGGGAATGGAATGATCTGACATTTACTAATATATTAGATTCTTTAATTTTTCCCAATGTATTAAGCCTTGATTTTTTTTCTGCAAAATCATAATTCAGTCTGTATCCTTAGTAAGCTTTTTTCCATATGAATCAAAGATCAATAACTCAGGGAATCTTACTGGGAATTTTCCTAGTTCGTCCTCCCATTCTTTCAAAAGTGCATTGAATGTCAACTATATATTAGGTACTGCTTGCTAAGTATCAGGGATACCAAAACAAAACATGGTTTAAATCTTACATTATGCCAAGATATAATGTTTTTCTGTTTGCAGCTCATTTTATATCTTTTGTACCCTCTAATCCCTCCAAAATATTTTACTATTTTGAGGGCATAATGTTAACTATCTATCTACTCCAACAACCCTAATGAAGACTGTATACTTTGCAAGTATATATTTTCAGCAGCCATCAGAAGATTTAAATATGTCAATAATAAAATTTACCCTACTTCTAAAGAACCCAGGTAACCTATCTTAATAGGATATAGGTATGCTAGTTATAATATTTTAAAAAGAAGAAGAAAGAAACCTCAGAGACATGAAAATACCTAAAATTAAAGACATTTAAACTGGAAAATACCTATTCTTATTCGCTGTTTTCTTTTGACAGGTTCTTCATCACTTTGATTCTGCTAGTCAAGAGTCAGTGCCAAAAAGAAGAAAGTTTAGTGAACCAAAAGAACATATATGAATATTATTTTTCTCCTGCATGTTTGCAAAGTTCACCTCAACATTTAAAGAACACTATATTACTATTTTAAGGTGTGTTTACCCTACTTCTGAAATTTTATATGTAGTTTTAAGCAGCTAGTACACTAAAATGAATATCATATTGTGATCTTTATTCTTATCTAAGACAAATCCCAGAGAACTTTTGAATAAAACTGAAAGTACCAGTGTCATAATAAGTCTGTTCATTATCTACTTAAGACTGATCTAGCTTCCGTTTTGGTGGATACTTCCTTTAAACATACATTAATTTTTAAGGTCCTCTAAAGCCATTTTTGAAACAAATAATGTTTGTTTTGATATTACATTTTGTAAGGAATTCACTTTTTACTTATGTTAAAACTATACTACTTAACTGGCTGTTCGCAATTGTGTTATTTAAACAATGTTCTTCAGTACTTCGATATAGTGTATTGACATGATAATATATAATGTAAAACATAGGTGCTTTAACTTTTTAAAAAATTTTTTTTTACTACAAAATGAAATGACTGATTTTTAAAGTCAGGCATTTTGCAGAGCATAAATAAAACATTGTTCAGCATCTAGACTCTTCCATGGCTTCCAATTTTTTATATAATTAAAGTGGGCACTAAGTCTTTTTATTGTTTTTTTTAATATATAATGTTTATTACATATTTTTTTCATTACCATTTAGTCCCCTTATATTACCCCTCTCCTCAGGGCACTAATTTTGAGGTCATTTCAGTAGATGTTACTTTGGAAGAGTTGAGCACACTTCCTAGAACTTTGGGATGGTAGTATGAAAGATACTGTACCTTTAGTGAGAAGCCTGGGACCTGGTTCCAGCCTTGACCATTTCCTTTGCTTTAGAAAAGGAAGACTTAAAACTTGGTCCGCTTGCCTCTTGCGGCATCAGCAGACATATTCTAAAAGCATGCATTATACATGGATTTTCCAGTAACAAGTGCTAATAGGCAATGTTGGTTATATATGCAATGGTAGAAACATACGCATCCTGTTTAATGTAAACCAAATAAACGTTCACAAACTGACCCACATCAGATTTTTCTAGAACAGGATAGTTAGGAATAAGCCTAATTGTCGAAAACAACCAATTTTAAAATGTTTACTACTTATTAGCTTTATTGTATCCCAACACATCTCACCTAATCGTCCCAGTGTACACTGCTATAGTAACATACCTGCCACACTGAGATTGACCAACAGAAACCTCTGTATATCGGCAGCTGGAGCTAGCTTACTGAACGCCTGGATTGGCCGGTTTGATGGGGTTGGGGAGCGCAGCCTTCTTTCCTCTCGTCTACCAAGGTTCCTTCATTGGATTGACCAGCTGTCAGGTTGAACCCAAACCTGCCCACTTTTGGTGGTGTTTGTCTGGATCGCAACACAATAGCCAGGGAGAGCCTCCCCTCGTAAGCTCCGATTGGCTGGGCCTAACCTTGGCGGTTTCTGATTGGTCCAATGAAGAAACACCAAGGTAGGTTGCCTAGTGATCCCGAGGAAGCTGATGTGTTACTTCTTCTCTGCAGCGAAGGATCAGGAAGTTTGTGCTCTCTCTGTGGCTGGGAAGTTTTTAACCTACTAGGACGGGGTCGGGGGGGACAGGGGTAGGACACAGGTGTTCTAAAATAAAGTGCAAGCGGCAGCCTCCGTCCGGCGGTAACCCAGGAGTAACGTCAGGTAAGCAACACGGGAAACACATTTCCTAATGTCCAAAAAAACCAAAACAAACCCAAACATAAAAACAAAAAAACCCTCCAAGTTTATTTTATGGGGAGAGGGGAGGTTTTTATTTATTTGTTGGCCTTTTTTTTTCAAATAGGATTTTTAACTAGTAAATGTTCGGGGGAAATGCATTTCTCAAAGAAAATCCCTTTACTTTTTTTCCTGAAGATTTAAAGTTTCTTGTAACGGGTTAGGAAGTAAGCCCTATTCACAGTGCCAGGTAGGGTTAGTGCTCTCAATATTTTATTTCTTTCATGGTTCTCTCCTTCACTCTTCTTTTCGCCTCCTACCAAGAATTATATTTGAAATATAGCCCCGCACAACGAGCCTTTTGTAAGTCACTTAATTTGCAGTTATATTTTAAATGTTCACATGCATTTCTGAGTATTCATTTTAATCAGTATATATTTATTGAGCAGTCACAACGTTAAAGAAATTGTGCTAGTTGCTACGGAGAATTAAAAAAACCTAAGAAGACAAAATCCCTGCCCTCAAGAAGTTTACAGTTGAGGGAGCCATGTCAAAAGAAAGACAATAATAAATACTTTAAACTATGTAAGTATAAATAAAGTTTTGTGAAAGTACAGCTGAGAGACCAATTCTGGCCATGGGACAGGGGTAATGGAGAATGAGATTCACTTAAGCCTTGACAGTAGGTTCCCAATAGGCCTTTGAAGAATGGGTAGAATTTAAAGAGTAAAGGAAAAGGGAGAACTCCAGCATGTACAGAGGAGCAGAGGTGAAAGGCATGGCACGTTTGAGAAATGGTTTGTTCACAGTATGTAATTGGAAGCAATGGGAAATAACTGTGAGAAGGTAGAACTGAATCCTGTCACAGAGGTTCTTGAATGCATTCTGTTGATGTTGCAAAATATATTCTTTTAAATAATTGCTGATTAAAATATTTATTGTATATTATTCTTAAAAACTGGCATTTAGATTTATCTCAAAATAAGCAAACTTAAAGGTTATCACAGATGACAGTGCAGTTGACTGTTGATTTTTAAAACAACTGTAGTGCTTGGTATAAAAGCTCATATGCTTTGATTTTATTTTTTATTTTGTAATTGAGAAGGAATTTGCTAATCTTTTAGCATTCTCTTGCTAGTTGGCAGCTGTTTTGTTTGTGAGATGGCCAGCCTAGGGATAGAGAAGTTTTCTGGCTATGTGGAATTATTACACATGATGTTTTGAGGGTTATACTCTAGACTAGTGATCTCTTGAATGCATGAACTGAGTCATTTAGGGTTTGGGAAGAAAATATTAAAACAATGTATTTCTATTTAGTTTTAGAAAACTTTTTACTCTAATTTTTTGTGTATGTTTTATAATGTACCATTAAATGTTTATAGAAGTTCTATATAAATTATTATATGCATATTGGGGCTGGATGCTCACAATTTTCTGCTGACCCATATTTAATTTGAGAAGGACCCATCTGTGAAAGAGGAGTCACAATGATAGACAGTCACTCCTGGGTTATAGATTATGTGCAAGAAATCAACAGGTTTAAAAGATGATCATTTCTACTGTTCTTTAAAATCTCTAATTTGTTTTCCTGTTAGTGCCTTCTGTGTATTTAAGCTATGTACTTTGGAAGGATACTGCATTGCGTATGAGTATCTATATGTGTTTATTTACATAAGTGCACATATAGATATTTTTTCATCATCTTTCCAGAAACAGTTCAGAATGACCACTTTAACTCACCGCACCCGTCGCACGGAAGTAGGCAAGAACTCTGAAAAGAAGGTAGAAAGTGAGGAAGACACTAATCAAGACAGGAGTCCAGACAGTGAAGACTCTGGAGACTCTAAGGATATCCGCCTCACCCTTATGGAAGAAGTATTGCTCCTGGGACTAAAAGATAAAGAGGTAATATAGTTGGGTTGGCTAGGTGGTCTTAAAGACTTAAATACTGGAATGTTTTTAGGAAGTAATAGAATATTTTGATTAATGTCAAGTTGGCCTTTGAATTATGCTTTCGCCATCCGAGTGGGGAATAGGGAGTTTTGAAGGGTGGCTGACACTTGGAGGGTAAAATCCAGAAGTGTGATTACTTAAAGTGTCATTTAATTACAAAATTACTCCAAAATTTTAGAGGATACAAGAGAGGAAATAACACAACGTAAAGTTTTTGTACTTACCGTTTCCCAAGTGAGACTGATGCTGAAATAACCTCTCATGAATTAAGAAAAAGGGAGCACACATTGACGTCTTCTTGAGCTTTTGGGAGAAAGTCTTAAATGATAAGATACAAAATGTGTATGATTAGCTGTCTTCCAAAGATAAGTAGTGGGTAGGTTTATTAAGGTATAAGAAGTAACTTACTCTGTGGATCTTTAGAAGTGAAATACCAACATTTGATGAGGATTATTTTAATTTTAGAAAATGTTTTTAAATTAATTTCAGCATTTTCTTTCTAAGTTTTCCCCTGTGATAGAACATTTATAATAGAATTATTCCTGAGATACAAGTCTTGTGATACAACCTAATATTTTCTTAGCTTTTCTACTAGTAGTATACATTATCCTTCATTTCTAATATAACTTTTTATTGTGTTTTCCTATTACTTTCTTCCCTCATGAAGAGGTTATAAAGCTATATAAATATAGTATTTTAAACAATGTACTTCCTTTTCAAGAAAGTCTTTAATAAACACAAAAATAAGTAAAGGCATATCGATTACTGGCCTCAGTTTTAAAAACTTATCAAATTAAAATGTTACTTTCTATTTTAAAAATACTCAATTTGGCTTTGATAATTGACTTTAGCTAGAAATGAATTAGCAACATATATCTAATATCTCTTTTGTACATTGATTCTTCAACCTGGGAATACTCTTGTTTCTTAGACTTTACATTTTCTCTTTTTACCACTTTTCCCTTTTTTTGTTTTTTGTTATGTCAAATTACCAACTTGAACAAAACTTAGAAGATTTGTTATAGCCTGTATATTATTAAAACTAACATTAGAGATATGCCCATATATACTTGGCCAAGACAGAGATATTATCAGAAGATCTTCTTGCCTGGAAGTGTATTTTCATCTTTGCTGAGAAAGTTGATGAGACACTAGTTTTATAAAAGTCAAATAAATGAAAAAGCAAAACTGACTCTCCAAAGAATGTCAGAGTAGGTCTGAAGATTACGTGGTGTAAATACTGTTTTGAGATGTTTACACAGTGCCAAGAAAAGTCACTAACTGTAGAGGCAGAGCCTAATAGAACTAAAAAGTTACTTCATTTGTTTTACTTTCGAATAGAAATTATTAATTTCGTGCTGACCTTAGTATCTACTAGAATTTTTGCTTGTGTTATGTAGAGAAACTGCCTTTGGATTTGTCTTTGTGTGTTTCTAAATTTATAATAGTTGATATAAACTTAAGGAAATGGAATAAAACAATAAAGATGCTCATTTAGAGCTATAATCATAGTGGATACTCAACATATTGGTGAGATAATATAAAAAGATGGACAGATAATAATTAATTACCTTTTTAATTGTTCTAATTTTATTTTTGAATAGATAAATTAAGTTTTTAGTTCTCACTTGTCTCAAGAAGAGTAAGAAAGGATAAATCCTTAGGTGTAAATAAGTAGAAGTTTCAAACCTTTGGATATGTTAAAGAAGTAGTAGTAGTAGTTTTTTAAAAATGTCATGTACATAATTATCTCTAAAAATGTTACATTCATTTCCAGCTCTATTTTCTTCTTATCTCCCAAAGTACATGTAGATTTATTTAAGCAATATTCAGTGTGACTGGGGACACCCATATGTGCTTAACATTATGCAAATACTTAAGTAAATATAAAGTAGTATAATATATGACCCCTGCCCCCAAGAAATTTACATTCTAACTGGGCAGACAAGATATGCATACTTTTTAAAAGTTAAATAACCCAAAGGTCCATCAGCAGTAGAATGGATAAAAATGAATCATTTATTTATTCAAATGACTCTAAGTATATTTTCAGAATGAAAATGAACATTGTTACAAAACATGTATAATTCTCATATAATGTTCAGTAAAGGAATCCAGACACACAAAAAATACATATTGTATGATTCTATATATATAAAATGCAAAAAAACCATAGTATTTGGGGTTGCATATTTAGATGGTAAAACCGTAGTGAAAAGCAGGAAAGGAACTACCATGGTTGTTAGGGTACTGGTTGCATTTTTGCAGTCAGGGGAATAGGGGGGTGTCAGTGATTAGAAAAGAGAATGATGAGGCTTTCTGGACACTGTTTTCTGTTTCTGTACTTGTGGGAGGTTTCATGGATATTGATATAGGGATAATTCATTGTTTTTCACTTTTGTATACTCTCCCGTGTGTGCATTATATTTCAGAATTCTAAAGATTTTTAAAGAAGTAAAAAACATCGAGTTTTTTCCATGTTAGAACAATAAGAGTTGAGGGAGTTGAAAGGAGGAGAGAACATCATTGGTTGGACTAAGCTGGGGAGGTATAGAAGGGAATAAAACAAGATGACCTTTAAGAATGGGTAGGATTTTTTTTAAAAAAGGAAGAATGGGTAGGATTAATAGACATGCAGAGAAGAGAATACAACCTGGATGAGGAAACCTAAGTAAGCAAAGGTATCATGAACTTGATGAGTTTGGGAGATAACTGAGTAACCAGAATGACTGAATAGGTTGTGTTCTTGGAGAACAATGAGGATCAAAATTGGCATATTAGAATCACAGTATAGAAGATTTTGAGTGCCAAGAAGATACATTTAGACTTTTTCCTTTAAGTAATAGAGGACCAGTCAAATAAAAACAGCAAAGCTCATTTTATTTTTGTGTCCAAATTAAGGACTTAGTGATATTTTGCTCTATTTTATTTCTGAGTTTATGTGATACGTACATTATTTCTTGTTTACATGAGTTGAGTTTGTGACATGTCAAAGAAAAACCCTGTTAAACTTTTGTGTCCCAAAGTCCCAAAGTTAAATTAACTTTTTGCTGAAGATTTACATAAGATTCTCTGTTTAGAACCCAATACTATAATTTTAAAAAATTACATCTGTTTCAAAAGCATGTAAATCGAAGATAATACAAAGATATTAATATTTGTAGGCCTAGAAAGGAATGAGAATAGGATATATAGTCAAACTGCTTGTCAAATATTACTGTCATCCCTTTCTTAAGATTCTTCTGAAGAGTAGCTGCCACAGCCTGGTTTTATATTAAACTTCATTGTCTTGTAAAAAAATCAAGAAGTTTAAATATATGTTGAAGAGTCTAACCTTTCAAGTGCACTTAAAATTAGATGTTATCTCAGTTTATTAACACTGACCTCAACTGAGAAAAATTAAATTTAAGCTGCAGCCTGACCAAAATAAAATAAATTTATTTCCTGTTGAAATCAAGATCCTGCCTGTCATTATTGCCTATGGTAGGAATTTTGCTATATATAGATATTATTGGCTCATGGACAATTAATGCTTTAATTAAATTGCTAGTATATTTAAAATTTCCCCTTTATGATAATCTTTTTTATTAAATTACTTGTAAGAGGAACGAGGCTAGTAATGCTTTTGACTTGATGGTAATCTTTTTAGTTTGTAGATAGCTTTTTTAAACCCCCTTTCCTTTCTTGAAAAGTCTTCCCCTAGTAATGCCATTTATTGAATACCTACTAGGTACTGGGACATAAAAGCTTTTCATCATATTTTTCATGTTACTGGAGTTAAAACTGACAAGAAGTATTATTCATTGGAATTATGGAAGTATATTTTTATTCATTTGTTTGGTCACCAAAAATTAATTGAATGTCCCATACATGTCAAGTGCTGGGTATTGAAAGAGAATACAATAGTCCCTGCTGTTGAGGTAATTTATAGACTGCGGGCATGGAAGTGGCTGGAGAGGTGGGAGAGGGATTGGGAAAGTCAGCAAACCATTGCAGTATGGTGTGATACATGCTTTGTTCTGGGTACCGAAGGAACGAAGAGGAAAGACCTCTAACTTAGGTGGATGGTGGAAAGTGGTAGTAGGAGAGGTAAAGGGAGAAGAGATATTGGGAAAGGCTTCTGGGAGGTGGTAAGTCTTAATCTGAATTCTAAAGATGAGCAAAAGTTAGTCTGTAAAGAGAGATAGGTTCTAGGGAAAAGGAACATCAGGTGGATGTTTGTGATAATTTTGGTGATTTACAACTGGAATAACCACAGATATTTGAAAGTGTCCTATCTCTTTTAAATAAACTCAGATGTTTTGAAATAAGTACCAGAGTTGGATACCCAGTTATGTTTTATTGTTTAACTTCTCTGAAATTGTTAAATATGGCATATCTAGAAAAGTGTACAATTTAACAAGTAATTTTAAAGCAAACAGTCATGTAACTACCACCAATAGAGCATAATCAACATCCTAGAGGCATCCTCTTGTGTCCTCCTCTAATCACATGCTGGCCTACCTCCCTGTGGTTTTACATGTGTCTATATCCCTAACAAGATATTTTAGTTTTGCCTGTTTTTGAACTTTATGTTATTGGGTTAATACTGTCATATATCTTTTTGTTTAATATGATGATTGAGGTTCCCCCATGTTGTGGCTTATAACTGAATTCAGTTCACTGCAATATAGTATTTCATTATCTGAATGTACCACTAGTCACTCATTCTACTGGCTAATGAACATTCAGGAGTCCATTATCAACATTGTTGCTAAGAATATTCTAGTACTTATCAATTATGTTATTTCTATATTCACACATATAGAAAAGTGATACAGCAGACTGGATAGAACTTTTATCTTAAATTATAAAGTTTTAATGCTAAGCTTTTTCAAGCAACTAATGATTTTCAGTTGGTTTTAATTCACTCATTGTAATTTATTAGCAATGGGAGATTGGAAATACAAACTGTTTTAAAGCTGGTAAAAATTTTTCAGCAAACTAATCAATAAATTTTTAAAAATCATTCAGTAAGTCAGTGCACAACTTGTCAGTGAATGGCTATAGAAGGAGAAAATGCTACTCTTTGAAAGTTGCTAACTCCTAAAACACTTTCTTAAAACTAAAAGTGGAATTTAAATCACTACCTGACCTTTTATCTTCCTCCTTAAACAAAATGAACAATAGATCTCTTGTCAGTCGTTACTGCTGACAAGTGTGAATAGGGGAAGTGTATCAGAAGGACTCGTTTGTCAGGTTTTGTGGTTTTTATTAACATAGACTGTTAAAAAAAAAAAAAAGAAACTTGTGTTTTTTTTATTATATCCAGTTGTATAACCCCAAAGAATTATTTGCTGTGGTACAAAAGGAAATAAACTAAAAGACCAAAGTCCTATTTTAACAATAGGCAAATGTAGTTTAAACTAGTTCATCGAGAGCCTGCCTTTCTCTACATCTTCCAACCCCCTAATGCACACTGTTCTGGTCTGAAATATCTGGACTTGATATAATGTCAAAAACGACCCACTTAAATTTGGAGTTTGACTGTAACCACTGAGCCTGTAAACTTGATGTGAGCCATTTCATCTCTTTTGTCTTCTTCATATGTTGTGTTTGTATAACTTAGAGTTTTTGAAACATTTTGCACTTTCTTTTCTTGATCTTGCTAGGCAAATATTGTCCTCTCTTTAAGGGAGTAAAAAATAAATGGTTAGATGGCCAGTAAAGTTGTGAAATTTATGTTCAAACTGACTCTGAAGTCAAAAAAGAACATGCTTACAAAATGGGTACATATTTTTTAATACATATTTTTCTGTATTTCATGCTAAGCAAAGAGAATTACTCAGGATTGTTAATTGTTTAGTGTGACCCCAAAACATTTCCTCTCCTAGGATACCTTCACATGGAGTTGAAACTCCTATTAAAATAAAAGATTATTATGTTCTGCAGTTATATTTGGCACAAGTTATTTTTTTCAAGTCATAACCATGACTTCTTTTTATCCTCACATGAGGATGCGCATAGAGAGAGGAAGGGAGAGAGAGGGACATATCAATGTGAGAGAGAAACATCAATCGGCCACCTTCTGCATACACCCCACCTGGGGATCTAACTCTCAACCTAGGTATGTGCCCTGACCAGGGATTGAACCCACATCCCTTGGTGTACAGGATGATGCTCCAACTATCTGAGCCACCTGGCCAGGGCTCGTAATGCTTTGAAAAAAAAAAAAAGTTTTAGGCTGTCTTTGTGCCAAGGATCAGCCCAAGCTGTAAACTTAAGGTCTCTTTAAATGTTTTTCTGAACTGGTACCTTTCCTTGCCATTCGCAGTGACATCCTAATGTTCCCTATACATGTAGTTGCTTTTCAATGTCTGCTCTTTGGTGTCTGGCTCCCAAAAAGGGAAAAAGAGAAAAATGAAGGGGAGGAAAAGGGCACAAGCCCTTTAAATCACCTGGAAATCACTTCAGCCTGAGTGGGAAGGGCTTGCAACAACTGTGGACCTTACAACAATGGTCTCTGTCTGCACCTCCATGATCAGAAGCAGAAATCAGTGATCAGAATGCAGGTCCTTGATGTTTGGAGGACAGAGTTCTTTTGCATGCCCTGGCTCCCAGAAGCTGCATGTAAACTGCCTCAGGAACAAGTGCATAGCTGCTGGCTGAAGGACTAGGGGAAGGGGTTTTGGTAGCCCTTTCTTAGCTAAAAGCTGAAATTGGAATTTACTATCATCCAGGCCTTCCTCAGGAAGTTGCAAGCCTTCAGTAGACTCCAGAGTTCCAAAATATTTACATCAGACAGATTTTGCTGCTGTAATTGTTGTCTAGGTGGGAAGACAGATATTTGGTATTTACTATTCTGCCCTCTACCGTGAATCCCCATGTAACCTTCCCCACAGTTTGTTTTAATTTAAAATCTGTACTTCCTTTTCAAAGTCCATCACAAATTCAACAATGACCTTTCCATTCTCTAAATTCCCTTGTATTCATTATACCTCTAATATACTTATTATATTTTCTAGCTTTCTTACAGGCATTGTTTAAAAGCACAGGTTTTGGAAGCAGACCTATCTACATTCAATTCCAAAGTCCACCATTTACTAAATATATGGCTTGGTCTCACTTTTCACTTTTTTTTCTTTATACTTATTTTATAGAGATAGTAACATTGCCTTCATAGTAAATGAAGCATTTACAATGCATTTTACAATGCTATTGTAAAAATTAAATTAAATTACTTATATAAAATGTTTAACTCAGAGCCTGACACATATAAATGTTGAGTAAATAATAACCAAAGTGAAATACGTTAGAGAAAGATAAATACCATATGATCTTTCTTATATGTGAAATTTTAAAAACTAAAACTGAACTCATAGATACAGAGAACATTGATTGGTGGTTTCTGGGAATGGGGATGGAGTAAAATGGTGAAGGTGATCAGAAGTTACAAACTTCCAGTTACAATATTAAAAAGTCCTGGATATGCAATATTTAGCATGATGACTATAGTTAATAACATTATTGTATATGTTTGAAAGATGCTGAGGAATCTTAAAAGTTCTTACTACAAAGAAAAAAAGTTTTTAGCTATATGTGGTGATGGATGTTAACTAGACTTATTGTGGTGATCATTTCACAACATATCCATATATAGAATCATTATGTTGTACACCTGAAACTAGTATAAAGTAATATGTCAATTATATCTCAATTAAAATAACCATATAAATTTATAATTTAAAAATTGGGAAGTAAAGGACTAAATGTGGGAGAAAGTGTGGGAGAGATGTTAACTTATTTTTTTATAGTAAAAAGTCAACTAGATATTGTGCAAATAGAAATATTTAGTTAACTAGGAATCAAACTGGCGACCTTTCAGTTCACAGGCCGGCACTCAATCCATTGAGCTACACCAGCCAGGGCTAGGAAATGTCTCTTACAGAAATGTTTGATGGTGGGGGTAGGCAGAGACAAATGTATTTGAAAAATAAATAAATTACTTAAAAAAAAAAAGAAATGTTTGAAGTTCAGTAGTTCCTTCATTTCCACTTTTTTTTTCTTACATTAAATTGAAGTAAAATTGTGTTCATTAATTTTAACTTTAAAAATGGCACATGTATTACGATTATTCCATTTGTAATGTGATAAATGCAATATTACTTAAAATTGACATCAAATGGCAATTGAGGTCAAACTGAATATTGCTTTTCTTCATTACAAGTTATTACTTACTAAACAGCCCAACTAAGTTTTAAAAAAGAGTTTAAAGGTTGTGTGTGGACCTTGTTTGTTTCTTGATTCACACAAACCAACTGTAAAAAAATGTATTAAACAATAGATAGAATTTGAAGGCTTGCTGAATATGTAATATTAAGGGATTCTTATTTGGGGTGGTATGATTTTAGTATTGCAGTATTATAAAACATACACATCTCTTGGGGAGAGTATGGTAGTATTTTATGGATGATATGTTGCAATGACTGGGATTTACACTGAAATAATCTGAGTAGGAGGTGAGAAGTATGCATGAGAGATGATTATATTTATAGCTGTTGAAGATTATGGGTACCTAAAGGTTCACAATCTCTCTACTTTGTGGATGTTTCGAAATGTTAAACCAAAAAAAAAATTTTTTTTAAAGAGATGTTGGAATCATGTTTTCTTAACAACAATATTCCATTTTACATGATATCCAATTGACTTCCTGTTGTAAAAGATGATGAAATTACCATTCTGTTTCTTTTACCTCTACTCCCCAATATTTTATGAAAGTTTATATTGTATACATACATTCTATTCTATAATTTTCACACACTGTTCTAGGAACGAAAACCCCAAAATTGAGGCTAAGAAAGAAACAGATCGAGAAATTGGTGGGTAAATGAGTAGTTAGGTGTACTGTATACATAGGGAAAAATCTGATTTTACAGATACCAAATGATAATAGAATGATGGAATTTATGAGTAATTTTTTATTTTATTTTTTATTCTTCTTTCCAAATTTTCTAAAATATATTATTTTATCAGGGAGAAAAAGCTATTTGAAAACAAAAGGTGTATCTGCATTTACCTAGTTTTGCTCTTCTGAAGTCTAATCATACTGTATTTGTCTTTAAGTGTTTCTAAATCTATTTTAAGTCATTTGAGGAGTTGTAAGGAAATAGATTTAGAGCCCTAGGCTTTTATCCAGGTTTTTAACCCTCTGTCCCTTCTCAACTATCTCTTCTCTCTTCTCTTTGGATAGTGTGTAGCAATGAAAGTTCCATTTTTCTCATAAGTAACATATCATGGAAAAAGAAAGGCATATAAGTTACTGTGTTTTGCGCTACACTCACTCTTAAATTTTTTAGAATAAAAAAATTAAGGATATTTTTACTGGCCAGAATGAGATTTAAAGTTTATGTGGGAATATTAAAAGATAACCAGCTTCTTTCCTTTATTTTGAATTTCTTTTTCACTGACAGGGTATTACCATGTTGTTTTTATTTTCTGAACTTTTGATAATGGCTTATTTTAAAAGGAAGAACTCAACTGGAGGCACTGAGAAAACTAATAAACTGATCATTATGACTGGCATCTTTGCACTCAACTTCCTGAAAAAGTCTGAAAGAATATAATCTTCATGTAGTTTATTGAGAAATTTTGTCCATTTGTCTAGGTTTATAATCCACCCTTCCTAGCCATGCTGAATTCATCTGTTAACCCAGAAAAACATTCAGGTCACTGTTCCTAATTCCCCACTATGAATAACAGAGTGAGTTTATAATGCTTAATCTCTTTTATTAAATGTCTCTTGGCTATTTGGACATGGAAATATTAATTCTAGTTAGAATGAAGTACATTAATTTTCAAAAGAGAAATTTAGAGAAACCCTGGGACACTCTTTCAATAGAGTACTTTAAAGGAAAACAGTATATTAACTCTTATTAAAGTAATTTTTTAGAGAAAAAAAGTAAAATGGTGTTTTGCTTATAAAATTCTTTTTCTTGTATAATTCTTTTATAACCTCTGGAGATTATAATGATCTTCAGACATTGGGCTTTGGAATTGACCACATAGAAAAAGCTTCTAGGTGACACAGTAAGAATCCTCCTCTCATGGAAAGTGAAGCATTTTTAATGTTGAATCCAGATTTAGGAGGAGGGAAGGATTTCTTTTTTTCTGAGATTTTTCCTGATAAAGTTATATTGATGTAGTGTAGATAATTTGGAAAACTTAGGAAACTATTTTAAAAATTAGAAAACCATTTGTAAAATTTTTTATGTAATTGTGATAACCTTGAATACACAATTATGAATATGGCTGTTTTTCATTTTACTTTATAAAAAGACTTTTTAACATTATTTTTAAAAACTCCTTATAAGCATAGTTTTTAATGATGCTTTAAGTTTCTTAGCTTTTTTCTTCTTTTTATCCCAAGCAGACAACTTTAAATTTTTTAACTTTCAGAGTTGTTTTAAGGTTTGTCTTCAAGGAAGTTTAAATAAGGAATACTTCACTAAGCAGAAATTCATCATGAAGTATTGACTATCAGAATTTGTTGAAATCTCATTGCCCAGCCTTTTATATTAAAATAACAATTAAGGCAAAATAACATTATCAAAAATTTAAATATGTATAACCTTTATCTCAAAAATTTCTTCTAGGCTTGACTGGTGTGGCTTAGTGGGCTGGACTTAATCCTGCAAACTGAAAGGTCTCTAGTTCAATCCCCAGTCAGGGCACATGCCTGGGTTACAAGCTAGGTATCCATTTGGGGGGTGAACAGGAGGCAAGCAATGGATGTTTCTCTCCCACATCGATGTTTCTCTCCTCACCTTTCTCCCTCCCTTCTCTTCCCTCTGAAAATAAATAAATAAAGTCTTTAAAAATTTTTTTTTACAAATTAAAAAAATAAGTAAAAACACAATACTGACTTCTGGTCAAGATGAAGGTGTCACCCTAGCTGGTGTGCTCAGTGGGTTGAGTGCTGGCCTGTGAACCAAAGGGTCACCAATTCGATTCCCAATCAGGGCACATGCCTGGGTTGTGTGCCAGGTCCCTGGTGGGGGCATGGTAGAGGCAGCCGATCATTGTTCCTCTTGCACATTGGTGTTTTTCTCACTCTCTTTTCCCCTACGTTTCCCTCTCTCTAAAAAAATAAATAAAATCTCTTTTAAAAAAACAGATGATGGAAGCTTAGGTAAACATGGCTCATCTCCTTGCACAACCACATCAAAATTACAACTATAGAACAGCCCTGACTGGTGTGGCTCAGTGGATTGAGTGCCAGCTTGAGAACCGAAAAGTCACTGGTTCAGTTCTTAGTCAGGGCACATGCCTGGGTTGTGGGCCAGGTCACCAGCTGGGAGTGTGCAAGAGGCAACCGATCGATGTATCTCTCGCACACCTGTTTCTCCCCTTCTCTTTCTCCCTCCCTTCCCCTCTCTCTAAAAATAAATAATAAAATATAGAACAGGGCCTTGGGGATAGCTCAAGCAGTTAGAACATTGTCCCCATATGCCAAGGTTGTGGGTTTGATCCCGTCAGGGCACATACAAGAAGCAACCAATGGATGCATAAATTAAGTGGAACTACAAATTGAAGTCTCTCTCTTAAAAATAAAAATCAATAGCAAAATAAACTATAGAACAATTATCACTCACAGCTGTCAAATACCAAGTTGCAAATGGGAAGTCTGACAACTACAGAATTAAAAAAACCACATCCAACCAAACTGGTAGGAGGGGCAGAGACACAGAGATGTGGAACAGGCTGGTTCCACACCCACATATGGTGGATAAAAATTCAGGAGCGGTGTCTTGGGAGCAAGGAACCCAGTCCCACACCAAGACCCCAGGCCAGAATTCCAGTGCCAGGAAGATAAGTCCCCATAACTTCTGGCTGCAAAAACTAGTGGGGATTGACTCAATGAGAGAAATTTCTGGAGTCCCAAACAGTTCCACTTAAAGAACCCACACACGTACTTACTCAGATTCACTCCGTCTGAGCTGCAGCACCAGGGTAGCAGCAAGAAACGTACCAGTGGCATACAGAGAGGAACTGAAGTTCCTGCAGCAAGGTGAGAGCTAGGGGACAGCTTTCTCTAAGACAGGCAGGCAGGCAAAAGCCATTGTACATTTCTGAGCCCTGCCCCCACAAAGCCACAGAGCTGAACAGGTGGTGCCATATCTGAGACTCCATCAACCTGGCTGAAACTGTTTGCTCTGTTCCGGAGCTCCCTTGAGGCTACACCCCACCCAAATTACATGTGCATTCACACTGTTAACAGTGGCTTTTCCATATGAATGACTGGTCTAGGTTCATGCTTCACAACTTCCTAAATTCTCTCTGGCCTCAGTCAGCCTCCAGCCCCCAACCCCTGTACCTCCTGCTAAGTGGCCCTAGACCCAGCACTAACAACAGCCAGCCTAGGCTCACAGCTTTACTTCACCTGGAACCTCCAAGCCCAGGACAAGTAGCAGCCATCTGGGGATTTCTTTGTGGCTCATGCAGTGTGGCCTCAGGCAAAATACAGGTGGGCGCTGACCTTTGGCCTTAACCACCCAGGACACTCCAGAGCCAGTGCACCCAGTGGGCAGCTATAGACCACATCAGAGCACCACCACCCTGCCCCACTGATCTTCCACAGAGATGGTGGTCAGTGGTCACAGCCAGTCCTTGCAGCTGACTGGCCTGGGTAAATCCCTCCCATTGACCTGCCCATAGCAATCAAGGCTCAACCACAAGGGGAAGGTCAACTCTGGCCACACGGATGGTGCACCTCAAGTACCCATCCTGGGTGATAGGGGATGCTGTGCCACTGGACCCTCCAGTACACCTACCACATTAGGCCATACTACCAAGACACCGAGTCAAAGCAGCTCTACCTAATAAATAGAAACAAACACAGGGAGGCTGTCAAAATGAGGAGACAAATAAACATGGCCCAAATGAAAGAACAGATCAAAACTCCAGAAAAGAACTAAACAAACAGTGGAGATAAGCAATCTATCAGATGCAGAGTTCAAAACACTGGTTATAAGGATGCTCAAGAAACTGAGGACCTCAGCAGCATAAAAAAGATCCAGTCAGAAATGAAGGATACACTAATTGAAATAGAGAACAATTTATAGGGAAACAACAGTAGAGTAGATGAAGCTGAGGATCAAATCAATGATTTGGAACATAGGGAAACAAAAAAACCACCAATTAGAACAACAAGAGAAAAAAAATCCAAAAATGAGGGTAGCATAAGTAGCCTCTGGGACAACTTCGAGTGTTCCAACAGTCACATTCATAGGGGTGCCAGAAAGTGAAAGGGAAGAGCAAGACATTGAAAATCTATTTGAAAAAATAATGAAAGAAAACATTGCTAATTTGGTGAAGGAAATAGACATGCAAGTCCAGGAAGTACAGAGTCCCAAACAAGATGGATGCAAAGAGGCCCACTCCAAAACACATCAGAATTAAAATGCCAAATGTTAAAGATAAAGAGAGAACCTTAAAAGCAGCAAGAGAAAAGCAGTTACCAACAGGGGAGTTCCCATAAGACTGTCAGATGATTTCTCAGAAGAAACTTTGCAGGCTAGAAGGGATTGGCAAGAAATATTCAATCATAAAAAGCAGGGACCTACAGCCAAGATCACTCTACCCAGCAAACCTATCATTTACTGCATTTTACCACATATAATGCACACCCAAGTTTTTGTGCACATTATACACGGGATTATTATGCCCAGTATACCCATAGTATGTAATCATTATATCCATGTATAATGTACATCCTTATTTTTACCTCAAAAATTTGGGCAAAAAAGTGCACATTATACACCACAAAATATATTGAAAGGTAGATAAAGAGCTTTCCAGACAGGAAAAAACTAAAAGAGTTCATTATCACCAAACCACTATTATATGAAATGTTAAGGGAACTTATTTAAGAAAAAGATCAAACCTGTGAACAATAAAATGGCAATAAATACGTATCTATCAACTTGAATCTAAAAAAATTAGCAAACAAGAAGAACAGAGACAGAATCATGGATACAGAGAGCATTTTGATGATTGCCAGATGCAAGGGAGTGTAGAGGAATGGATGAAGAGTTGAAGGGATTAAAAAGTCCAAGTAGCTACAGAATAGCCATGGGGAGGTAAAGCACAGTACTGGAAATGGAGTAGCCAAAGAACTTATATGCATGACCAATGGTCATGAACAAAGGTGTGAGGATTGCCTGAGGAAGTGGGGGATGCTGGGTGGAGGTGGGCAAAGTGGGAAAAGTTGGGACAATGTAATAGCATAATCAATAAAATATAATTTCAAAAAGTAATAATAAAGTATACCAATAAATAAATAAATAAAAATGGCTATGCAGCAATTACAATGAATGAAATAGATCAGAATTTGCAGATGTGGAAAGATATCCAAAATAATGGGTAAGTGAAAGGTTGCCACTTGGTATGATTTCATTTTTATAAAATTAATAAAAGAATATGAATATGAAATATAGAAAACACCCACTAAACTATTTGGAAGGGATAAAATTATAGGACACATTTACTTTCTAATTTATATATTTCTATAATATCCTTTTTTTCTTTTTTGTACAATCATATATTACTTTTATAATCAAGACAAAACAAAATCCACTATCCAAAGATCTTATTCTGCCAGTCCTCCAAGATTCTGTTATTCATGAGACAATTGTTTCTCACATTGTTTCTTTTTATTTTAGTAGATCCTAAATGTGTTCTCCCATTGATTCCTTTTGTTTTAGTAGATCCTAAAATTTTTCTCCTCCTCTTTCCCCTCATGTATATGAAGTAATTAAATTTAATGATTGAATGGTGAACTTTGGGATGCATAGGCTAGATCATCCTGCACATTAAAGCATTGGCCCTTTAACACAGAATCTTCATTATAGATTGTTTGAGAATTCACTGAGGCAGCTAGATATATTTGGAGGGAAATGGACCTTAGAATTATAATTATTTTTAAAAACTCAACATGTGTACTTTTATATTTTTTTCCATGATGGTATATGACAATAAAGTTTAAAAACTCCTTTGAAAAGTTTTGCATATTATGAGCTACTGATGGGAAAGGGTAATATTAAAAAAACACAGTTTCTACATCCTGATCTCCATTGTTTCTTCATTTACAATGTTTCTCATAGTCCTGTTGACAATCTGATGTCACTGTCATTGAAACAGGAACTATATAGATAGGAAGAAATTGGAAAACTCCCTTCTAATTGCCTTAATACTGGCTGAAATGTTTGCACACCTGTTGAAATTTATAGTCAACAGGATTATATAAAAGGTATGCCTAAGTAAAGTATATATTGTGATATAAGTTATAGTTTAACCATAATTAGGCAGCTAAGTTATATAAAACCAGGTATTAATCTAAAAACAAACAAACAAACAAAAAACTTACATTGTCCTTAAAGAGGAGTTACAAATATAACTCTTGAAGTAGCCATGAGTCAGGCAGTGGAGGGAAGTAATCCCAGTTTTGACTAAAATCTAGGCCCTTGGAATTTGGATATGTGTAGGTATGTTCATGGTTCACACTGATCTTTTACCAAGTTGATATATTTCAATCATAAATTTATGCTTTCAAGAAATATTTAATGAAAAATACTATGTATCAGTCAGATACTCTCTCCTTAAGGAATTTATAGTCTACTGAGGGCAAACAATTGATTGCAATGTGATACGATAAATGATAAAGAAGTGTATACACATAGGCCCACCAAGGTGAGATACCTAACCCAGAGAGTGGAGGGGAAGAAGATGTTAGATGAGGTTACAATGGAGGATGTGAGCTCTATACTCAATCCTTAAGAACGAGGAGGAGTTGGGGAAAGAAGAGTATTGGTTCTTCTAGACAGAAAGAACTTTGTGTGCCAAGGCCAGTAGGTAAAAATGATGTGTTAAGAGTACTTAAGTTTTGGAAAGCTAGAGCATAGTCTTCTAGGGGAAAGAGGCCACACAGAGAATATTAAGTAGTCTCCTGGTTTGAGTGCTATACTAAGGAATTTGGCCTTGACTGTGAGAGGAGCATTTGAAAGATTTTTAAGCAGAGAGGAAGGGAGTTATATAATTAGATTTGGGCTTAAAGATTTTCCTGTCTAGGGGGAAAATGGAATTGGAAAACCCCTACCTCTGGCCATATTCTGGTTGCATGTTAAGTCTTGAATAAATTTAACTTTTAATGTATCTTCGGGCCCTTGGAAAGTAAAGGAAATCTTCTGGGCCACCAAACAAACACCAAAATTAAAATAGTAGAGGTGAGCAATAAACAAACTCAATCCAGAGGTTCAGGAATTTGGTGGTCAGGAATAAACTTTGGGGTTGAGATAAAAGCAGAAACCTAGGTATAAATGTGGTCCCAGTTGTACGGCATTCCCCCAAACCTCTCAAACCTGACTCAGCAGAAGCAAATGCAGATCTTCCCCTCTGGAGGGAGACATCCTCAATTTAGGTCTCCACAATCTCGCAGATTCATGAAAAACTAAATATGAACCTCTTAATCAAATATCAGGCATACAAAGAATCAAATACCCACGAGAAAGAATCAGGAGAAATAACAAAGAATAGGCATTCAAGGACCTCAGATCAGACAATATAAAATATCTGTGACATTTTGTAAAGAAATAAAAGTAAAATTTACAACAAAAAGAAATGATCATAAATGACCGGACAAATGTGGAAAATAACTATATGGACTTTTAGAAATAAAAAATAGTTGAAATCAAAATCTCAGGGTTAGTTTAACATATCAGATTTAGATGACAAGAGTAAATTGCAAGCCAGATATGAAATGACTCTTCAAAAAGCAATATAGAGACAAAGAAAATGGAAAATACAAAAGAGAGGTTAAAAGAGATGGAGGGGAGGGGGGCTAAAATAAGAAAGATTGAAGTCCCAGAAGGAAAAAATAAAAAAAATAGAGGAAAGCAAAAATTCTTAGAGGCAAGAACTAAGAATTTTTAAGAACTAAGAAAACCTATATAGAAAGCATATCCCAAATAAGGTAAGTAAATTCACACACAGTCATGTTGTAGTCAAACTGCAGACACCAAGAGAGGAGATCTTACAGGACCGAAGAAAAAAGGCAAATCACCCGCAAAGAACATAAGCAATAAGAATAATAGACTTCTCAGAGCTGTGGCCTCGTCGACCATCGAGGGGTTTCGTGCCTCCATGGAGTGCCGCTGTGCAGGTGTGGCCATCACAGGTTTTTGAAACATGAAACCTTTACTTCTCCTGGCTACCCTTTGCTTGGGAATAGCCTCTGCTTCTCCAAAACTTGATCACAGCCTGGACGCACCGTGGTACCAGTAGAAGGCAACAGGAGACTGTATGGCATGGATGAAGGAGGATATGAAAATGATTGAACTGCGTGACTGGGAACGCAGCCAAAGGAAACATGGCTTCACCATGGCAATGAATGCCTTTGGTGACATGCCCAACGTAGAATTCAGGCAGGTGATGAATGGCTTTCTAAACCAGAAGAAGCACAGGAAGGGGAAAGTATGCCTAGAACCTCTCTTTGCTGAGATGCCCTCATCTGTGGATTGGAGACAGAAAGGGTATGTAACTCCTGTGAAGAATCATGGTCAGTGGTTCTTGTTGGGCTTTCAGTGCAAATGGTGCCCTTGAAGAACAGATGTTCCGGAAAACTGACAAACTTGTTTTGTTGAGTGAGCAGAACCTGGTGGACTGCTCTCACTCTCAAGGCAATCAGGGCTGCAATGGTGGCTTAATGGATAATGCATTCCAGTATGTCAAGGACAGCAAAGGCCTGGACTCACAGGAATCCTACCCATACCTTGGAAGGGAATCAAATACCTGTAACTATAGACGTCAGTATTCTGCTGTCAACGACACTGGCTTTGCGGATATCCCTCGGCATGAGAGGGCCCTTATGAAGGCAGTGGTGACTGTGGGGCCCATCTCTGTTGCTATTGATGCAGGCTATTCATTGTTCCAGTTCTATAATGAAGACATATACTATGAACCAAACTGCAGCAGCAAAGACCTGGATCATGGTGTTCTGGTGGTTGGCTATGACTCTGAAGGAGGAAAATCAAACAACAATACATTTTGTATTGTCAAGAACAGCTGGGGTTCAGAATGGGGCATGAATGACTACATAAAAATGGCCAGAGACCAGAGCAATCACTGTGGAATCGCCACCACAGCCAGCTATCCCACTGTGTGAGCTGATGGACAGTGAGAGTAGAAGCCTTGGGGATGGCATATCCAGAGGAATTTTACCTTGAAACTTACCAAACTTTTATTGTATAAGATGAGAAACTTGAATCATCAACGATCCAAGTTGTGATGTGAATTCTATGACATTTTTAAAAGGGTAAAATGTTACCAGTACTTTAATTACTGTTCTAAATAGCTTTATAAAGTTGAAGACTCATTGATCAATTCTACAATTTTTGAATTTTCATTTTTTAAAAATAATCCCTTAATTCTTAATTAGCTGCATTAATGGACTTTGCTTAATTCTTTCTTAAAATATTTTATTTATTTATTTATTTTTAGAGAGGGGAAGGGAGAGAGAAAGAGAGGGAGAGAAACATCAATGTGTGGTTGCATCTCACATGCCCCTTACGGGAGACCTGGCCTGCAACCCAGGCATGTGCCCTGCACTGGGAATCAAACTGAACTCAATCCACTGAGCCACCCAATCCACTGAGCCACACCAGCCAGGGCTCATTTTTTAAAAGGATATATAAAACTTTACCTTTTAAAACAAATTTTAATTCAGTATGTAAAAAAGAAAAAAAAGAGTGATAGACTTCTCACTTGCACAATGGAAGCTAAAAGAGGAGGACATATCTTTAATGTGATAGAGAAAACTATCAAGCTAGAATTTTATGTCCAGAAAAACTACCTTTCAAGAACAATGGTAAAATAAAGACATTTCAGATAAACAAATTAGAGTTTGCCTCCAACAGACTTTCACTTAAGGAAATTCTACTTTAGGAATAAGGAAAATGGTACCAGAAAGGAGGTCTGAGATACAAGCAGCAATGGTGAGCAAGGAAATTGGTAAGCATCTAAGTAAATCTAAACAAGTGCTACCTGTGTAAAGTAATGATGCTGTTAACCATGTCTAATTTGTGAGGTTAAAAAAAGATAAAATATTGGTCAAGTAGGAGAGTGGTTAATAAACTAATTCATTTAAAAAAATAGACCTTGTGTTAATTTTAAATTAATTGTCATGCATGTTAAAATGTCAAGAATAATTTTCCTAAAGAAAAGTGAATGTGTAATTTCCAAAGCAATAAAGAGGAAAAATAGAATTTTAAAATGTTTAATAAAAATTTCTTTACTGCTGTTATTAGTGATTTAGTTTTGGGGTTGCTTTAAAGCTGTGCTAGACCATCCCTGCCAACATCTTACCCAGTTTCTCTCCAGTGAGAGGAACTCTACAGCCAAAGGTAACTAAAGCATGTTGAACAGCTCTGGTGAGTGTTCAATGTGTTATTTATAACTCCTTGCTCAGAACCCTCAAGATACAATACTGTCTTTCAGTAAAAAGTTCAAAGCATCAAGGCTTTCCAACCAACTTGCTCCAACCAATTTATCTCATGATTTCTCTTTAATCCTTGAATTACATCTCCAAAGATATTTAAAGTCTCCTTTCAGAACACTTTAATTCAAACTGCCCTCTGAAGAATAGGTGGAATTTTCTTTTCCAAGAAAACCCTCCCTGTCTGCCAAATCCAACCTATTTTTAAAACCCCAGCTCAGACCCCATAAGAGTTCCTGGCCACGCTAGCCCAAGGGTGTCTTATAATTTGGGAGACTATCATGTACGGACATCCAACATGTGGCCCCGGATGGTTATGAATGCAGCCCAACACAAAATTATAAAATTACTTAAAACCTTTTTTTGCTCATCAGTTCCTGTTAGTGTTTGTGAATTTAATGTGTGGCCCGAGACAACTCTTCTTCCAGTGTGGCCCCAAGATGCCGAAAGGTTGGACACTGCATTCTAAACCAAACTTACAAGATCCATTTATGCCTGTCTCTTCCAGTGCTTTTACAGCTGAGCTTTTATTTAAATTTTATATTATCACAGAACTTCCCTGAAGTTTGCATGGTCTTTCCAGCTAGATTTTCAGCTCTTCAAGATAGTGGTTATTTCTTACATGTCTTTGTATCTTCAATAGCACCTAGAGAAGGGAAGCTAACATTTAAGTGCCTACTGTATGCCAGGTCCTGTAATAAATGCTTTCTTGTATATAACATCTCACTTGCTCTTCACAGCAAACTTACAAAGATAAATGTTAGTGTCCTCATTTTACAGATGAGAACATTGCACTTGAGAAGGGTTAAGTCACATACCCAAGGCACTTAACTTGTCGGTGGTGGAGCTGGGTTTCAACTACACCACCCATCAAAATAGCTTGTATTATTTATACATATCTTGGAAGAGTAAAAGCCTCAAATGGTTTGTACATTTTTCTATTTGACTCATTTGTATCTTACTCTGAAATTTAGAGAGCCATGGAAATAGATTTTAAAGAAACCAAAATTCACCCTGGCTAATGTGGCTCAGTAGATTGAGCGCCGGCCTGGGAACCAAAGGGTCACTGGTTCTAGTCCCAGTCAGGGCACATGCTTGGGTTGCAGGCCAGGTCCCCAGTGGGGGGCACACAAGAGGCAACCACACATTGATGTTTCTCTCCCTTTCTCCTTTTGTCTAAAAATAAATAAAATCTTAAAAAAAAAAAACAAAATTCTTCTCAAAAATTAAAATTTGACATGGCAGGACTGGGCGAAAGATGATGAAGGGGTTAGCCAAAGAACATGTATACATAACCCATAGACACAGAGAACAGTGTGGTGATGGCCAGAGGAAAGAGGGTTGGGGCTAGGTGGAGGTAGACAAAGGAGAGGGGAAATTGGGACATCTGTAAAAGTGTCAACAATAAAAATAAAGTTTAAAAAATTTGACATGCCGATTATTAACTAACAGCCAAATAAAGAACTTAGAGCCAGGCAGAAAATCATATTGATGGGGTGGTAGATTAAGGGAATTAAAGAGCTCTTTTATTCTATACTTTGCGTTCATGTAATATGATGTGAAACAAATCACAACAAAGTGTACCATTCTTAGGGTGCTTGCTGCAAGTCCATATCCCTTTGAGAGCATTCTTTCTCTTTTCCCTTTTTATAGGGTTACACATCTTTCTGGAATGACTGCATATCATCTGGCCTGCGAGGGGGCATCCTGATAGAGCTGGCCATGCGGGGTCGAATCTATCTGGAACCTCCCACCATGCGTAAGAAGCGACTACTAGACAGAAAGGTGCAGCATTCTCTGTGAACATCCTCTGAGGTTATGAAAGGGCAGATGCCAGTGGTCCGTTTTTGAGAAATAAATAGATTTGAAAGTGAGATGAGATAACTATCACTGACTCAGCTATCCCATTGTCTAATAGATTTAATTCTATATCAGAGGGAGAATTCCAAGGATCCATAGTCTAAAGAGTTACAAGAAGTTCATGTTTTTGTCTTTTTTATGTAGGAAAGTCACATTTAGGATGCTGTTGATTATTTCTCCCTCTATAGCTATAGCAATAACATGAAATAGAATATATAGGAGGATGCAAACATATGGGTCAGGTGCAGTCTTTGCTGAACTCTGGTCATCCTCAGATAAACCGTTCAATTTCTCACCTTCCATTTACTGCAAGTCCTCTCCAGTATGTGAGCCATACTCCTGTCTCCTTCTTACTCTTTTTTTTCTGCTCACAACTACCCTGTCATGCTTAGCACACTTAGCACTAAAACCAGATTCTTAGGCATCACCAGCTTTTCAGTATTTATTTTTCTTTTAACCTATATGTGGCATTTGACACTTTTGACCACCTTCTCCTACTTAATACTTTCTTCATTCTTGGCCTACCCTAGTTCTTTTACTTCTTCATTCCTTAACATCTATGTCTCAATTTGTATCCCTTTGCATAACTTTTATCCTTCACAGCTTCATCTGTTAACTCCATAATACTAACTACTAAATCTTAGGACCATCTTCTTTTTCCAACCCCAGAAACATATTTAACTATTGGCTATGCATTTCACCTTGGCCATCCCATATCACTTAAAACCTTTAAAACCTCTTCCCCAAAACTGGCTTCTTTTCCTGATTTTCATACCTTTATTAATTGTTTTACGTGTAGGTTTTCCAGACTTGAAGAGTTGTTATGGAATCTTTTCTCCATTATCATTTATATGGGGTTTGCCACTAGGGCCCACTTCAAATGTTATTTTGTCTCCCCTCTATCACCTTATACTAGATCTGTCAACTCTGAGAACAGGGACAGTATCCTATGCTGCTTTGCATTTTCTACAACACTTAACCAATAATGTATATATGGTATATTGAAAGATTTTAATTTAAATGAAGTGAATGAACCAGGGTCCCTTGTTTCTTCTTCCTAAAAGGTACTACTGAAGTCAGACAGCCCAACGGGTGATGTTTTACTGGATGAAACTCTCAAACACATCAAAGCCACTGAACCCACGGAAACTGTCCAGACATGGATAGAGCTACTCACTGGTAAGATGGCTCAAAATGATTCAGAAATCCCACATTTTGTAATCTTTATCCTACTCTTAATGTCAGGAAAAGAAATACAGAAATTCAAGGGGCTTGATAAGGTATATATGGTTCACTGTTTAACTGTACTAATGAGCAGTTAAAAGCATGGTTAATCAATACCTAAAGTTTTCCAAAGCTTCACCTTTACTTCTACCACCCTATCCTCTGAGCTCTTTAATAGCGTTCTTCACAAGAAAAATTTTTAACATCTTTTTTGTATACAATTCACATACCGTACAGTTGACCTATTTATAGTAAAAAATTAAATGGATTTTAGTATATTCACACAATTGTGAAACTCTCCATCACAATCTTAAGTTTAGTACATTTTTATCAACCCCAAAATAAAACCCGTACTCCTTTGCAGTTTTCCCCACATTTCCCCCAACCCTCTTTCCCAGCTCTAGACACTCCACTAATCTACATTTTGTCTTTATAGATTTTCTTATTCCATATATTTCATAGTTGGAATCATACAGCTTAAGGGTTTTTATTGTGACCGGCTTCTTAAAATAATGTGTTCAAAGTCTGTTCATGTTGTGTGGGATTTATCAATACTTCATTCCTTTTTTCTTTTTTAAAGGCAAGTTCAAAAACTTTAATGTAAATAACTAGAAATCTACGGCCTAAAATTTTAGGAGGATCTTCAGTAGGGCACTTTGGGGTCCCAACCAATATCATCATCTGAAACAGTTTTTAATGGCAATTTTTTTTGAGATATTTGTAAAATCACATGCAGTTGTGAGAAATAATACAGAGAGGTCACTTAAAGGCTTTGTCCAGAATCTCCCACTTGTAGCATTTTACAAAATTATAGTATAATATATAACAACCAGGGTATTGATGCAATCTGCCAATCTTACTAGAATTTCCCCAGTTTTAACTTGACTCTTCTATATTGCCAAATATTTTGTATGGATGTGCCATATTTGTTTTTTCATTCATAAACTGATAGACATCTGGATCATTTTAATTTTGGCTATTATGAATATTGCTGTTATGAGTATTCATGGAAAAAGTTTTCTATAGATATGTTTTAATTTCTTTTAGGTATATAGTTAACTTTTTTATTGTGGTAAAATATAGAGAGCATAATATTTATTATTTTAACCATTTGTAAGCGACATTAAATACATTCACACTCTTGTATAACCATCACGTTTCTCTATACTCAGAGCTTTCTCATCATTCCAAACATCCCTTTTCCTGCCTCCCCTCATTGCCTGGCAACCTCTCATCTACTTTTTGTCTCTATGAATTTTCCTTTACTAGGTAACTCATATAAGTGGAATCATATAATATTTGTTCTTCTATATCTAGCTTATTTCATTAAGCATATTTTCAAGGTCCATTCATGGTGTAGCATATATCGAAATCTTATTCCTTTTTATGGGTAAATAATATTCCATTGTCTGTATATACCACATTGTGTTTATTCATTTCATCTATCGATAGATACTTGGGTTCCACCTTTTGGCTATTACAGATAATGCTGCTCTGAACATTGGTATACCAATATCTGTTCATGTCCCTGCTTTTCATTCTTTTGGCTATATACCTAGGAATAGAATTACTGGAGCATATGATAGTTCTGTGTTTTGAGAAACTGTCAAACTGTTTTCTACAGAGGCTGCACCCTTTTACATTCTAATCAGTCATGCATGAGGATTTCTTCACATCTTCATCAACACTTTTTATTTTCTTTCTTTCTTTTTTTAAATTATAGCCATCCTGGTAGGTACAAAGTGGTATCTCGTTGTTGTTTTTTAAGATTTTTACAAATTTTTTTCTCGTATGAAAATTTTTTAGATCTATTCTCTTAGTAACTTCCAAATACAAAACAGAGTGTTATTAACTATGCCATGCTGCTATACCTTACATCCCAGGACTTACTTATTTTGTAATTTGAAGTTTGTACCTTTTGACCACGTTCACACATTTTGCCCACCCTTCCCTCCACAACCCCCATCTCTGACAATCACCAGTCTGTTCTGTCAGTGATTTGGTATGGAGGAGGTTAAATTCCACATGTAAGTGAGATCATATGGTGTTTGTCTTTCTCTATCTGACATTTAACACTTAGTATGAGATCCGTTCATATCTCAAATGGCAAGATTTCATTCTCTTTTTTATGGCTAAATAATATTCTAGTGTGTGTGTCCATCCCATTTTCTTTTTCCATTCACCCATCAATGGACAGTTAGATTGCCTCCATGCTTTCTTATTATAACTAATGCTGCAATGAACATGAGAGTTCATACATCTTTTCAAGTTAGTAGTTTCATTTCCTTTGGATAAATACCCAGAAATGGAATTGCTGGATCTTATGGTAGTTCTATTTTTAATTTTTTGAGGAAACTCCATACTGTTTTCTATAGTGACTACACCAGTTTGCATTCCCACTAACTGTACACAAATATTCCTTTTTCTCCACATTCTCATCAATTTGTTATTACTTATCTTTTTGGTGATAGCCATTCTTACAAATATGAAGTGATATCTCATTGTGGTTTTGATATTTATTTCCCCAATGATTAGTGATGTTGAGCAATTTTTCATACATCTGTTGGCTCTCTGTATGTCCTCTTTGGAAAAATGTCTATTCAGATTTTTTGCCATTTGATTTTATGTTACGTTCCTTAGATAAATTTCACTTGGTCATGGTGAATAATTCTTTTAATACACTGTTGGATTCAGTTTGTTAATATTTTATTAATGATTTTTACATCTATATTCATAAGGGTTATTGGTGTGTGATTTGATCTAAAGTGAGTCTGTTATAGACAGCATATAGTTGTATCATGTTTTTTAACCCATTCTGCCAATCTTTACTTTGTGATTGAATAGCTTAGTACATTTACATTTAAATGAATTACTGATAAGGAGACACTTCTGTCATTTTGCTGGGGGGTTTTTGCTGTTGCTGTTTGTTTTCTATATGCCTTACAGCTTTATATTCCCCTCATTTGCTGCATTACTGTCTTCTTTTGTGTTTAGTTGTTTTTTTGTAGTGAAACATTTTGATTTCCTTTCATTTTTTTTTGTGTACATTCCATGGCTGTTTTCTTTGTTGTTACCATCAGGGTTACATATAGCATCCTAAATCGATAACAGCCTAATTTGAATTTATACCAACTTAACATCAATTACATACAAAAATTCTGCTCCTATACTGCTCCATCCCACCCTCTTTTTGTTTTAATGTCATTGATTATATCTTTATAGATTGTGTGCCCAGTTACATAGATTAATAATTGCTTTTAATGTATTTATCTTTTAAAGCAAACAGAAAATAGAAAATGGTGTTACAGCCAAAATTATAATAATACCAGCTTTTATAGTTGTCTGTGTACTTAATTAGAGATTTCTGTGTCTTCATACTGCCTCCAGTTACTGTCTAGCTTTCATTTCAACCTGCAGGACTCGTTTTTAACATTTCTGGCAGGCAAGTCTATAGAGTGGTAACAAACTTCCTCAGTTTTTGTTTATCTGGGAAAGTCTTAATTTCTCTCTCATTTTTGAAGGGCAGCTTTTCTAGATATAGAATTCTCAGTTGACAGGGGTTTGGGTATTTTTGTCCCCTCTTTCCCCCCTACCCCCCAGCCCAGCTCTTTGAATATATCAGCCCATAACCTCTGGCCTCCAAAGTTTTTGATGAGGAATCTGCTGATAATCTTATTGAGGGTCCCTTGTATGTGATAACTCACTTTCCCCTTCTTGCTTTCAAGATTTTTTTTTGGCTTTCAACTGTTTGATTATAATATGTCTCACTATGGATGTTTTATTCAACATTGAGTTTGTTAAGCTTCCTGGATTTGTAGATTCATATCCTCCATCAAATTTGGAGTTTCAGGCATTACTTTTTCAGCTATTCTTTCTTCCCCCTTTTCCTACTCTTCTCCTTCTGTAATTTCCACAATGCAAATCTTGGTCCATTTGACAGTGTCCTAGAGGCTCCTTAGGCTCTATTCCTTTTTCTCCCCACTTGTTTTATTTCTGTTCCTTAGAATACATAGTTTTAATGGTCCTATTTTGAAGTTTTCTGATTCTTTCTTTCGCCTGTTTAAGTCTTCTTTTGAACCAGTATAGTGTATTTTTCATTTCAGTTAATGTATTTAAACACTGGATTTTCATTTTGGTTCCTCTATAGAATTCCTGTCTCTTTCTTAATATTCTCATTTGTTCATATATTATTTTCCTGTCTTTGTCCATGTCTTCCTTTAGCTGTTTGAAAATCTTTGAGACAGTTGTTTTTCAAGTATTTATCTAGTAAATATGAGATATGTGCTTTCTCAGGTACACATTATGTCAGTATCTTTTGTTCCTTTGAATGGGCCATACTTTCCTATTTCTTTGTATTTCTTGTGATTTTGCTTGTTGTTGTCATTGTTGTTGTTGTTGAGAATTGGACATTTGAATCTTATAATGTTGTAACTCTGGAAATCAGAATGTACCTATTCCCCAAGGGTGAGGCTGTTATTTTTATTGTTGTATGGTGTCTCTGCGCCATAGATTAGACGTGGTGAAAATTTCAGACTCAGGTGTTTTCTGAGGCTGTATCATTTCCTGAGCAAGCCCAGTGGCTTTCTAAAATGTAGTTGTTTTTAATGTAAAAGAAGAACCACAGTACTTATTTTTTAAATCCCCTGAGGCTGCTTCAGCTGGTGGGGATTGTAACAGTGGCAACCAGCCTCTATTTGCATATCAGCTGTCAGAAGCTGTAATCCATAATCAGAACAGAGAGCTAAATATTTCAAGGACAAGGTCATTATTACCCACCTTGACTCCAACAAGCTGCACCAAAACCACAGATTGCTGCCCTATAGCTGCCTAACATGAGGCTGGGTACTGAGTAGACACTACAGTGCTGCAAGCTGAAATTGACCCACATTAACCACAATTTGCCAGCCTTGGAACCTACAACCATTCATATAGTCTCCAGACCTCCAGAATAGTTATTTAAAAGATAGTTCTACTATCACAGTTATCATTTAGGTGGAGATGGATTTCTAGTACCTCCTACTCTGCTGTTGTTCCTTACATCATATCTCAATGATTAGCATTTTAAGAACTTTATTATCTATATCCAGTTTGTTATTAGGGCCCACTTCAAATATTATTTTTGTTTCCCATACTAGATTTTTAACTTCTGGAGGACTGGAATAGGAAACTATGTTTTCACAGTTAGTAACATCATTTTACATTTATTCCTATCACCAGTGTGAGTTTCAGTTCCTCCACATCCTAATTACTTGTTATTGTTTATTTTATTTTAGTCGCCCTAGTGAGTATATAGTAATATCTTACTGTGATTTTATTTGTATTTCCATAATGACTAATGATACTGAGCATCTTTATATGTGCTTATTGGCAATTTGTACACCTTCTTTGGAGAGTTGTCCATTTAAATCTTTTACCCATTTTTAATTGGTTTTACCTTTTTGCTATTGAGTTGTACTTTTTTAATCTATTTGAGATACAAATCCCTTATCAGATACTGATTTGCAAAAGTTTTGTTCTTTTCTGTGGGTTGTCTTTTTACTTTGTTGATGGTGTTCTTTGAAGCATAAAAGTTTTAAGCTTTGATACATTTCAATTAATCTTTTTTTCTTTTGTTGCCTGTGCTTTGGATGTAATATCTAAGAGACCATTCCCTAACTCAACATCATGAATATTTAATCCTCTATATTCTTCTAAGAGTTTTATAGCTTCTGCTCTTTTGTTTAGGACTATTATCCATTTTGTGTTAACTGTTGTATATGTTGTTAGGCAAGGCTCCAGCTTAATTCTTTCTCATGATCTCTACTGTGTTCTAGTTGTCCTAGAATTGTTTTTTGGAAAGACTATTCTTAAATCATTTGACCATAAATGTAAGGGTTTATTTCTGGACTCTTCCATTGATCTGTATGTCTATTCTTATGCAGTGCTATACTGATCTGTATGTCTATTCTTATGCAGTGCTATACTATCTTATAGTTTTGTAGTAGTTTTGAAATCAGGAAGTATTAATCCTCCAACTTTGTTCTTTTTCAATGTTATTTTGGATATTCTGGGTCCTTTGCATTTCCATATGAATTATGGAATCAGCTAGTCAATTTCTGCAATAAAGCAAGTTAGAATTTTAATAGGGATCATATTGAATCAGTTTGGAGAATATTGCTATATTAATAATAATGTCTTCCAACCCATGAACATGGGATGTCTTGCCATTTATTTACATCTTCTGTAATTTCTTTTAACAGTATTTTATCATTTTCAGTGCATGTCTTGTACTTCTTTTGTTAAATTTATTCATAAGTATTTTGTTCTTTTTTTTATATTTTATTTATTTTTTAAAGAGGGGGAAGGGAGGGAGAAAGAGAGGGAGAGAAACATCAGTGTGTGGTTGCCTCTCATGCGCTGTCTACTGGGGACGTGGCCTGCAACCCAGGCATGTGCCCCGATTGGGAATTGAACTGGCAATCCTTTGGTTTGCCAGGCCAGCACTCAATACATTAAGACACACCAGCCAGGGCAGTATTTTGCTCTTTTTTGATGCTATTGTAAATGTAATTGTTTTCTTTATTTTATTTTCCAGTTCTTCATTACTAATGTATAGAAACTCAATTGACTTACATGTATTAATTTTGTATCCTGAAACCTTGCTGAACTTATTAGTTGTAATAGTTTTTAAATGTATTCCTTAGATTTTTCTGTATACAAGATCATGCCATCTGAAGATAAAAATAGTTTAACTTCTCCCTCTCTAATCTGGTTACCTTTATATCTTATTCTTGCCTAATTTCCCTGGTCAGAACCTCCAGTACAGTTCTAAATAGAAGTGATGAGAATGGACACCCTTGTCTTATTCCTGATCTTAGCTCAACAGCAGCCTTTCACCATTAAGTATGATGCTAGCTGTGGGTTTTTCATAAATTCCCACTATCAGACTGAGGAAATGCCTACCTATTTGTAGTTTCTTGAGCGTTGTTATCATATAAGGATGTTGGGTCTTGTGAAATACTTTTTTTGTGTATATTGAGATGATTTTATTTTTTATTTTTGCTTTTTCTTCTACTGATATGGCATATTACATAATTGGAGGTTTTGGATGTTAAAACAACCTTACATTTCTGGTATAAGTCCTATGTGGATTTGCTTTGCTAGTATTTTGTTGAGTATTTTGTACCTGTATTCATAAGGAATATTGACATGTAGTTTTCTAGTGATATCTTTGTTTTTGGTACTAGAGTAATACCGTATAGATTAAGGAAATGTTCCCTCCTCTTCTGTTCTTTGAAAGAGTTTGTGAGGGATTGGTATTAAATCTTTAAATGTTTGGTAGAATTACCAGAAAAGCCATCTTAGCCACACTTTGTAGGAAGTTTTAAAATTACTTATTCAGTCTACTTACTTGTAGATCTATTCAGTTTTCTCTTTATTCTTCAGTCAATTTAGGTAATTTGTGTGTTTTAAGAAATTTGTCCATTTTCTCTAGTTTATCTTAATTTGTTGGTGTACTGTTGTTTATACTATCCCCTTATTACCTTTTTTATTTCTTTAAGGTCAGTAGTGATATCTCCTCTTTCACTCCTAATTTTGGTAACTTGGATCTTCTCTCTTTGTTTCCTGGGTCAGTCTAAGCTTATCAGGTTCACTTATCTTTTCAGTGAACCAACTTTTGATGTATTGATTTTCTCTGTTGTTTTTATTTTCTCTATTTCCACTGTAATTTTTATCATTTCCTTTCTTCTGCTTGCTTTGCGTTTAGTGTGCTCATTTTTTTTTCCTAGTTTTTTAAAGGTAGATTAGGTTATTGATTTGATGACGTTTCTAGAATAGCACTTGGGGTCATAAATTTTCCTCTTGACACTGCTTTATGCTGCATCCCATCAGTTTTGGTATGTGTGTTTTCATTTTCATTCAACTCAGAGTATTTCTTAAATTTCCCTTGTGATTTCTTCTTTGATCCATTGGTTATTTCAGAATATGTTGTTTAATTTCCATATATTTTTGAATTTTCCAAATTTCCTCCTGTTAACAAATTTTATTTAATTCCATTGTGGTTGGATAGCATAATTTGTATATTTTTAGTCCTTTTAAATTTTCTAGGCTTGTTTTAAATTTATAAAGGCCTAGCATATGGTTTTTCCTGGAGAATATTCCATGTGCACTTGAGAAGGATGTATATTTTGCTGTTATAGGGTTGAATACTCTGTAAGATGTCTTGTTTGTTAGGTCTGGTTAGTTTATAGTGTTGTTCCAAGTTTACTGTTTCTTTTCCCCATAGGCGAGACCTGGAACCCCTTCAAATTACAATACCAGCTGAGAAATGTAAGAGAGCGAATTGCAAAGAACCTGGTAGAGAAAGGCATTCTAACCACTGAGAAGCAGAATTTCCTCCTATTTGACATGACTACTCATCCAGTGACTAATACAACAGAGAAACAGCGACTAGTGAAAAAACTTCAAGATAGCGTTCTAGAGCGGTGGGTAAATGATCCTCAGCGTATGGACAAGCGAACACTAGCACTCCTGGTGCTAGCCCACTCCTCTGATGTGCTAGAAAATGTCTTCTCCTCTCTGACAGATGACAAGTATGACGTAGCAATGAATCGAGCCAAGGACCTAGTAGAACTGGACCCTGAAGTGGAGGGAACAAAGCACAGTGCCACAGAGATGATCTGGGCTGTGTTGGCAGCCTTCAATAAATCCTAAAGCCAACAGATGGCTTTCTCGTTTTTCCCCTGCTGGCCTGATGACTGTCAGAGACACTCTCACTGAGTTTTGTGTAATAAGACGTTTTTCATCATTTTTCTTTCCTTTTTTTGAATCAGACTTGTGATTTGGGGAGAGCAACTTCAGAGCTTCTCCATAGACCTTGATCTTTATAAACAGACTTTATTTCTCCCTATACTTTCACTCCAGAGGTGAATAAACTGGGTAAGCCCACACACACCCAATAAACATTTTCTCTCATTTCTTAGTTCACTTCCATCTAGTGTGCTTTTGAATAAGCAAGATTATCTAAGTGGGATTTGGTGTTCTCCAGCCACAGAATGTGAATGAGATGTAGAGAAAACCATTTATTACATTTTTAGAAGTCTGTTTTCTATCTTAAATACATGTTTTCAGTCTTTGAGATTCTGCTAGGTAATGTAGCTTATTGAAATAACTGCCTCTTTGAATAAGGGTCAATGGAAACAAACTAATTTTTGGAGCAGGTTGTCTCTGAGATTGTATGTCCTGCTAGTGATTTTCTCACTTCCCTATTCTAACATAATGAAAGTATTCCAAATTTGATCACCGGGTTATCTTAGTCCTAGAGCCAGAAATAGATTCTATCCTCTTTCTTAGCATTATTCCATTCCATCATGAGGACAGAAGTCCAAATGAAAAAAATATCTCTCTCAATCACCTCCTTCATGCAATCAGCATTAAAATTCATAAGGGAAGGAAGTGGTATCAGAATTTCTACCCTTTCATGACTGTCCTGATTTCTCCAGACAACTTTAAATCTCACTGCTGTGATTGAATTGACTTGTAAATTTCAATTACTGAATAGCAGCTAGTCCTAAATCTAGATAGTATATCTAAACTCCAGGTCTTCCTGTTTCCTTCTTTTGGCTTTCTACATAAATTAATAGATCCCGTCTATATTTAAGCAGTCTGGAAGCCATTTTGTCTATATTTAATCCACAGATACCTTTCTAGTCACTATTCTTGTCTCAACACAACCATCTTTCTAGGCAAATCTTTAAAATGCTTTTTTCAATTTAGTAGTGAGTGCAAAAAAGCTTATTAAGAAAAATCGTATTTGGGAAGGTCAGTTTGGTGACAAAAGCATACTGATAATAAAGTTCAGTATTTGGGACAGAAAGTGGACAGGAACCAAGTTGTGCTAATATTGAGCATTTCTTATGCTTGTAATAGATCCTGCCTCTTAACCATTACAGAGAAATAGGCTGTCAAAGGGCTAATACAGGTGACTCAGATCTGATATTAAGTATTCCTGATCAGAAATAATTAAATCACAACTTCCATCTTCCCCAAACCTGTTTAACCTTACAAAATTCCCCAACCCAGTACTTCAGTTGTCACTTAAGTAACTGGAGAAATAAATTTTAATGTGAAACAAATTCTCAATGTGAGGGTGAGTAGAGCTTTAGTCTGGCTCTCTAAAAATTCAAAAACCAGTCCATGTGTTGTTTCTACCTTAGTTTTTCTTTCCATTTGAACAATTCGGCATGAATTGATACCAGGTTTTTCTGTGGAAAGTTTCAGCTTGATTGGGGTACATGGAAGTTGAGTTGAATTCTTTCTTGCAACTCTTAGTAATGTTTATTTTTATATTGTATCTCAAAATGGTATCTTCAGTTTGAATCTACAGAATGTTGACTACAAAACACCTTCTCGTTTAAAGCATATGGCCTTCATATTTCTGTATAATAAAGATAATTATTGGCTCTCTGGTCTCTGTGCAGTTTTACACCTTGAGTTATTTTAACTGAAAATAAGAACTTTTCACATAAGGCCTTTACATTAGGATACCAACCTCTGTTTCATCCTGTGTAGAAAATTAGAATACACAAATAGCATAGATAGAGTAGGGGTAGGGAGCACCAAAGCTAACCTGAATACTAACCAATGTTGTAAGGTTCAAATAATGTCTCCATCCTAACCAGAATGACTTACCCAATTATATACCATTATTACCATTAAGAGAATGTATTACGTTCTGTCCTATTAATACCTACTTGTGAATGACACCTGAATTTATCTAAGGGTTGGAAGTCTTTAAGTTTCTAATGTAGATAACATGTGTAACTACAACAGCGTTAACAATATGTGAAAAGATAATTGTGCTTGTAATTAGCTTATTCTTCCCCTCTTTATAAAGTCTACAGGACAAGGGACAATAAGAAATATAGTTAACTAAGATTGTTTATACTTGTTATTTTAATTTCAGACAAAGCATTGTTCCCATAGTCCATTCTTTATACAATGTTTCTCAATGTTCTCTGCAAAGATGACTGCACCAAAATAATCTTGGGGGGTGGAGAATGGGTACATTGCTAAAATCAAGATTTCTAGTAAATCAGTCTAATGAGGTTGAGGGCTTAGGAAGCTGCATTTTAAACTCGGTCTTGAAAAGCTTGCATATTAAATTGAGAACCCTGCTCTATATTTTATTGCCTACAGTCCATTCATCCAAAAAATATTGGGTACTTAAAAATTTGCCCTGGCTGATGTGACTCAGTGGATTGAACATCACCCAGTGAACCAAAAGGTCACCAGTTCGATTCCCAACCAGGGCACAGGTCTAAGTTGCAGGACAGGTCCCCAGTAAGGGGCGTGCAAGAGACAACCAGCTGATAGTTCTCTCCCTCTCTTCCTCCCTCCCCTCTCTCTAAAAATAAATCAATAAAAATCTTTAAAAAAATTAACTGGCACTTGTTTGCTAGGTGCTCATTATAAAAAATTGTATAGGACACAATTTCAGCTCCCAAGAACTCAGCATAAGACACTGTGTGATAGATGCTCAAATAGAAGCATGAACTTAGTATTTGGAAGCACAAAGAAATAACATTCTTACTGGGAACATTAGGAAAGCATTTATTTATGGTAGTTTTTGTATATTGAGCACTTTTCTTGTAAGGTACTATGCTAAAGGCTTTAGATATTATTTCATGTATTCCTCACAACACTGAAAACCCCATATGCTTATTTTAAAGAAAACTTGGAGAGGTAATGAGGCTTACCTGAAGACAGTGCAGAGCTTCAAGCACATGCTTTTTTAAAAAGTATATTATATTGATTATGCTATTACAGTTGTCCCAATTTTTTCCCCTTCACCCCCTCTGCTCAGTACCCGCTTCCCTCCAGCAACCCACCCCCTTAGTTCATGTTCATGGGTCATGCATGTAAGTTCTTTGGCTTCTCCATTTCCTATTCTTTTTTTTTTTTTAAGTATATTTTATGGATTATGCTATCACAGTTGTCCCATTTTTTCCTTTTTTTTCCCTCCCCTTTTTTCCCCTCCACTCTGAACCCCCCTCCCATCAGCATTCCCCCCCACCCTTAGTTCATGTCCATAGGTTGTACACATAAGTTCTTTGGGTTTCATTTCCTATATATTCTTAATCTCCCCATTTATTTTGTACCTATCAATTATGCTTCTTATTCTCTTTACCTTTTCCCCTATTCTTCCCCATCCTCCTCCCTGCTGATAACCCTCCCTGTGATGTCCATTTCTGTGATTCTGTTCCTGTTCTTGTTGTCTGTTTAGTTTTTGTTTTTTAGATTCAGTTGTTGATAACTTGTGAGTTTGTTGTCATCTTAATGTTCATAGTTTTGATCTTCTTTCTCTAAGGTAAGTCCCTTTAACATTTCATATAATAAGGGCTTGCTGATGATGAACTCCTTGAACTTTACCTTATGTGGGAAGCACTGTATTTGCCCTTTCGTTCTAAATGATAGCTTTGCTAGATAGTGTAATCTTGGATGTAGGTCCTTGCCTTTCATGACTTTGAATACTTCTTTCCAGCCCCTTCTTGCCTCTAAGGTTTCTTTTGAGAAATCAGCTGATCATCTTATGGGAACTCCTTTGTGGGTAACTGTCTCCTTTTCTCTTGCTGTTTTTAAGATTCTCTCCTTATCTTTAATCTTGGATAATATAATTATAATGGGCCTTGGTGTGTGCTTCCTTAGGTCCAACTTCTTTGGGACTCTCTGAGCTTCCTGGATTTCCTTTGCCAGATTGGGGAAGTTCTTCTTCATTATTTTTTCAAATAATTTTTCAATTTCTTGCTCTTCCTCTTCTCTTCTGAGCACCCCTATGATTCAGATGTTGGAACATTTATAGTTGTCTTGGAGGTTCCTAAGCCTCACCTCATTTTTTTGGATTCTTATTTCTTCATTCTGTTCTGGTTGAATGTTTATGTCTTCCTTCTGCTCCAAATCATTGATTTGAGTCCCAGTTTCCTTCCCTTCACGTTGGTTACCTGTATATTTTTATTTCACTTCAGATATGCTTCACTTTTTCCTTTGTTTTGCAACCACATTCAACCATTTCTTCAAGCATCCTGATTACCAGTGTTTTGAACTCTGCACCTGATAGGTTGGCTCTCTCTTCATCATTTAGCTCTATTTTTAGAGTTTTGGGGGTTTTTTGTTTTTTTGCAAATAGAGGTGCTTATATTTAATTTTTAAAGGCAGTCTTATATAGTTGTATGATAAACCGTGATAGTTCTGGTGGACTTTTATTAGCTGAAGTATCATCAGAAGAATCACTGGAGAATCTGAAATCACAAGCATGATACCTAAGTACTTTAAAATTGCTGCAAAAATCCTTCAGTTCAAGCATGCAATAGAATATGAATCCTGTGACCAGATATGGCTTCCCAGGAAACTGGATCCGTACTGTGTGAGGCAGTTGGTATTCAGAATTCTTGCTGGGACCAGAGCTGCAGGAAGCCATTCAATCACTTTTCCATTTTTAGAGGAGGAAAGGTAAGTACAATAAATGAAACTTTTCCAACAAAGACCCTGATACCTTGATTATCAGAGCTCATGAACATTTTTCAGTCCTTCGCTTCTGCATCCTTAGACTTCTTCTTCTAATTCTTTCTGATGGTTCGTTTCAGTTTTTAATCATGATCACATTTCTTCCTCTCACCAGTGTTGCTCTTGCCTGTGACTGATACTGCTTTTTCCTACATATACACACAACCCCTGGGCAATCTGTTTATTTCTACACATCCACAATTACCTAAACATTGTCAATTCATGGCTAAATCACTATACTCAACTCCAGTTCCTATTTCCAACTGTCTGGGATTTGTCTACCTATACCATAGGTGTCTCACATTAAACTTTTAAGTTAAACTGAGTGCATCACTTTCACTACCACAACTCTCACTAACTGCCCCTGTAAAACCTGGTCTCTTCCAGCTGTATTTTCTGGCTTTGTGAATATCAGTATTTTCCAGCAATTCAGGTCGGAACCCTGAGTGATGCTAATTTCTCTTCATCAAACCGTTTCAGTGTTGTTACTCTACTGCTACTGGCTAGACTGGAATAATGGTAATTCTTGTAGAATAAAGGCTAAACATCTTAACCTGGAATTCAAGGCTTGTGTAGAAGAAACAACACTATAAGAATGCTGTAAATAGGTTTTAAATTTTACTGTTTGTTGAACTGTTAAATGCAACTGGGTTAAACAATCCATAAGAAGCCTTACCTTTGCATCCTTTTTTTACAAAACTGCTGCTAATCAGTCAGTTTTCATGTTTACTATCACTTGCCACTGCTGGGGAAAAAACTTGGCACTAATATATTTTACTAACTTGATCTTTGAATATAATAGTAGCTGTACGAATCTTAGGATTCTCAGAACAGTTCCAATCATGGAGCAAACCAAAAACTAAACTATAGAAAGTTGGAAAATGGGTGTTTAAAATTTAATAACAAAAGGATCACTAGGTGGTTACATCCTCAAATCCTCAATATTGATTGTACAAAGGGGTCAAAAGTAGCCCTTGGGGAGCATTATCCCTCAAACATGGAAAAGTATTCAAAAAAGAGATAGAAAATTCAGTACCTCTTTCATTTAAAAAAAGAAGAAGAAGGTGGAGAAACTTTTAGGTGTAAAAAAAAAAGGAAAGCTAAAATATTCTCATAGCTGCCTCGGGAGTAGATCTTAATCCTTCTACATAGAGAGATGCCTTCATATCTGCAGTAGGCCATTTGGGCTAAATCCAAACTGAGTCTATTACTCATTCCCTCTCTGACTCTTCTTGTGTCTTTTTGTAGATCTTTTAGGAGACTTTGAGTGACTCCTGTGTCTGTGACTACAGTGATGACCTGGGGACTTGGAACAGGATCTGTGCCCTCTGTCTCAGGACCTGCTGTGGTGGTGGTGTGGACTCTTGCTCTGATGCCTTTCTCCACAAGGGGAGGGGCTCTTTTGGGAGACCAACTCAGCCTTCTGGGAGACTGGCTCCTACTTCTGTAGCACAGTGTGGGGGAGCAACGGGGCTTGTCCGAGTCTTGGCAACTTCTTCTCCAGTGATCAGGTGATGGTACTCTCTCCATCTTCTCATCTTCCTCTTCCTCCTTCACTGGACTCCACATCACCCTTGTCCTCTTCTAGAGCACTAACCTGAGGCTCCAACTGCTCAGCTTCCTCTAGCACCTAGTGTTTTTGTAGCCAGGACAAAATGATATCACAGACTCTCTCACTGTGCAGTAGTTCATCAATGAACTCATCTACATGTATCAGTTCAAACTCCCCATTTCAATTCTGGCTCTTAACTTTCCTATATTCATTGTACAGAGGCTCCAAATACTTGTAGCAATCAATTGCAGTGCCTGTCAGCCTCATGTAAAGTGCTCCCAACATATGAACATAATTGAAGTATTCATTTTTTTTTAACTCAAAAATGATATCCTTCTCCGGTTGCATTTGAAGCACCTTTAAGATCAAACACAGATAGGGAGCTGGCTTTACATTGCTACCATAGACACCACCCACAAACCTTAACTCCATGGTTTTATTGACTACAACTTCAGCCATCAGCCCAAAGCACTCCTCTTTCCAGTACTTGGATTCAAAGATTCTAGTCCGAATGATCTTCTCCACCAGATACTGAGGGTTGGTGCTGTGGATGCTGTGTGCATCCTTTACCCTATGGTTAGCCATTTTAGAATGCCTTCAGTTCTATTTATGTCAAGTCCTTTACTGTGTCATATCCAGGTTTTAAACACACACACACACACACACACACACACACACACACACACACACACACACACACACCCCCCCTTCCCGCCCCCCCCCCGATCTGTTCTTTCATTTAGGCCATATTTCTTTGTCTCGGCACTCCTGTAAGGTTCTAAGGGACGGAGCCTTAGGTATTTGCCAGGGTGGAGCAACTCACCTCGCTGTGTTGTGGTGCTCTGTGTAGGGATGGGACCAGAGAGGGAACAATGCCTCTTGCTCGGCTCTCGCCCACTTTCAGTCACTTCCCCTGCTACCCACAAGCAAACTGGGCCCTTCTGCTGCTGATTCCCCAGTGGGTGGGATTGTGTATGTTCTAGGACCCCATAGGTCTCCAAAGAACTCTCCTGTGAGGCTGGGAGTTTCTCCCGCCAATGTGGGACCGCCAGCCACCATCTCACCCACCTGGTCCTCCAGCTGCCACCTTGCCGCGCATCCTCTCCTCAGGCTGCCCATCTCCGCACCTCCTACTGGTCTGGATGAATGTTTCTTCTTTAGCTTCTTGGTTGTCGGACTTCCATACAGTTCAATTTTCTGGCAGATCTTGTTGTTTTTGTTTTTAAATTTGTCGTCCTCCTTTTGGTTGTGCAGGGAGGCAAAGTGTATCTACCTATGCTTCCATCTTGGCCAAAAGTTTTCTCCTATACTATTCTTAACATCCCCGTCTATTTTGTATCTACCAATTATGCTTCTTTTCCCCATTCTTTCCCTTCCCCCTCCCTGCTTATAACCCTCCAAATGATCTCCATGACTTTGTTCCTGTTATAGTTGTTTGCTTAGTTTTTGTTTTTAAGATTCAGTTGTTGATAGTTTGTTGTCATTTTAATGTCCATAGTTTTTATCTTTTTCTTAGATAAGTCCTTTTAAGATTTCATATAAAAAGAGCTTGGCAATGATGAACTCCTCTAGTTTTACCTTGTCTGAGAAGCACTTTATCTGTCCTTTCATTCCAAATGAGAGCTTTGCTAGATAGGGTAATCTTGGTTGTAGGTCCGTGCTTTTTATCACTTTGTATACTTCTTACCAGTCCCTTTTGCCTGCACAGTTTCTTTTGAGAAATCTGCTGACAGTCTTGTGGAAACTCCTTTGTAACTGTCCCCTTTTCTCTTGCTGCTTTTAAGATTCTCTATCTTTAACCTTTGGCATTTTAACTATGATGTGTCTTGGTGTGATCCTCTTTGGATCCAACTTGTTTTGGATTCTCTGTGCTTCCTGGACTTGTATGTCTATTTGCTTTGCCAAATTAGGGAAGTTTTCTTCCATTATTTTTTCAAATAAGTTTTCAATTTCTTGCTCTTCCTCTCCTCCTTCTGGTATCCCTATGATTGAAATGTTGATACTTTTGGAAATGTGCCAGAGTCATCTTATTCTCTTCTTGTTTTTTTTGTTTTTTTGGTGTTTTTTTTTTTGTTTGCTTGTTTCTTCTTTCTATTCTGGTTAACTGTTTATGTCTTCCTTATGTTACAACTCATTGATTTGAACCTTGGCTTCCTTCCCTTCACTCTTGGTTCCCTGTGGATTTTTCTTCATTTCACTTAGTGTAGCCTTCATTTCTTCCCTTATGCTTGTGCCGTACTCAGTGAGTTCTCTGAGCATCCTTATCACCAATGTCTTGAACTTTGCATCTGATAAGTTGGCTATCTTCATTTCATTTAGTTCTTTTTCTGGGGTTCTGTTCTGTTCTTCCATTTAGGCCATGTTTCTTTGTCTTCTTAATTTGGCAGCCTCCCTGTGTTTGTTTCTGTGTATTAGGTAGAGCTGTTTTGACTCCCTATCGTAGCACACCTGTTAAGTTGTATGGGGCAGAGCCTTAGGTTTTTGCCAGGCCAGGACAACCCCCTTCATTGCTTTGTGTCTCTGTGGCCATGGGAAGGGTTGGCCAAGGAGACAATGCTGCTGCCTGGCTGCTGGAGGCTTGCTCAACACTTGCACCATTTCCAGTCACTTTACGTGCTCTCTGTATGCAACTGGAGCCCTTTTAGCTGTTGCCCTGGTGGTGGTTCTGAGTGGGTGGGTTTGTGTACATTCTAGGACTGTGCAAGCCCTTTAAAACAGACTCTCCTGAGACTGTCAGTTTCTTCCGCTGTCCCAACCCTCACTGGTTTTATAGCGAGAAGTTATGTGGCCTTATTTTCCAGGTGCTGGAACCATGAGCTGCACAGTCTGACTGGAACTGGGATCACTTTCTCCCCAGGCATCCCTCCCAATTTTTATCCACCACATGTGAATGTAGGAACAGCTGTTCTGCTGGCCACTTCTGCCACTCCCTTGCTGTGGCTGCTGCCGCCTCCACACTGCATCCTCTCTAACCCGGCTCTCAGTCTCTACCTCTCCTACTTGTCCGGATAAATATGGCTTCTTTAAATCCTTGGTTGTCAGACTTCCACACAACTCAATTTCCTGGCAGTTCTGGGTGTTTTTCGTTTTCAGGTTAGTTGTGATCCTTATGGTTGTGCAAGGAAGCAAAGCATATCTACCTACACCTCCATCTTGACTGGAAGTCTAAACACATGCTTTTTCTCTGCTACTTCTGCCTCCATTTAAACTCAGTTTTGAAGAATTTTTTCACATTGAAAAGAGCTGAGACTATTCAGGGCAAAGGAAACAATATGTACAAAATAATTTTAATATGCTGGAATTTCATGAATGTGAGTCCTTTTCACATATCTCTGGATTTCCAAAAGATGCCATTCTAAAAGAATATGTATATTCAGGCTGTAGACTAAAGTTTTTGAAACCTTCACTTATTCTTTCTCTGGTGCTTTTATTTATATAAAACTGAGTTTCTGCCATCATTTTTATTCTTCCTTAATAAGTTCTTTTTAAGATTTCTTACAGGGCAAGTTTTGCCAGACATAAATTCCCTCAGTTTTTATCTAAGAAAGTCTTTACTTATTCTTCACTTTTATTTTTTTAATCCTTGTCTGAGGATATGTTTATTGTTTTTTAGTGAGAGAGGAAGGCACGTGCACACACATCAATGTAAGAGAGAAACACTCAGCTGGTTCTCTCTCACACATGCCCTGACCAGGCAATCAAACCCACAACCTAGGTATGTGCCCTGACCAGAGACTGAACCTGTGACCTTTTGGTGTACAGGTCGACACTTCAATAAACTGAGCTACCCAGCCAGGACTAATTTGTTGATTAGAGAGGAAGGAGAAAGAAAAAAAGAGCAGGAGGAGGAGAGAGAGAAAAAAAGATGCATTCACTGGTTGATTCTATTTTTTTAACTTTATTTTTAGAGAGAGGGTAAGGGACAAAGAGAGGAAGAAAAACATCTATGCAAGAAAGAAACACTGATCAATCAGTTGCCTCTCATACATGCCCCAATCACAACCAAATCTGCAACCTTGGCAGATCTACACTCTAACCAACTGAGCTACCCCACCAGGGCTATCCTTCACTTTTGAAGGATAATTTCACTGGATATAGACTTAGGTTAATGGGTTATTTTGGGTTTGTTGTTGTTTTTCTTTTTCTTTTTAATTGATTCCAAAGAGAAGGGAAGGGAGTGAGAAAGAGAGGGAAAGAAATATTGATGAGAGAGAAAAATATCTATCAGTTGCCTCTTGCATGTGCCCTGACTGGGAACCGAATCCCCAACCCAGGCATGTGCCATGACCCGGGAATGTGCCCTGACCAAGAATAGAACCTGCAACCTTTGGGTTTGTAGGACAATGCCCAACCAACTGAACCTCACCAGCCAGGGATTTTTGTTGTTTCTTCTTACAATACTTGAAACATTTCACTCAATGCTCCTTTTGCATGCATATTTTCTGAGATCAAATTTTAACAAAACTATAAAGAGGATTCTAATCACTCTTCAATATATGATGTTGGGAAAACTGGACTGGTATATGTAAACAAATGAAACTAAACCACCAACTTATACCATACACAAAAATAAACTCAAAATGGATAGACTTCAATGTAAGTTGTGAAACCATAAAAATCCTAGAAGAAAACATAGGCAGTAAAATCTCAGTTAACCCACATAGCAATATTTTTGCCAATATATCTCCTAAGGCACTGGAAACAAAGGAGAAAATAAACAAATGGGAGTACATCAAATTAAAAAGTTTCTGCACAGTTAAAGAAACCATCAGCAAGACAAATAGAGAACTGATCATATGGGAGAACATTTTTGCCAAAGATACATCTGATAAGGGTTTAATCTCCAAAATACATAAAGAACTAGTATACAAAATATACAAAGAATTCAACGCCAAGAAGACAACCCAATTAAGAAATGGGCAAAAGACCTGAATAGATACTTCTGCAAAGAGGACATACAGAAAGCTCACAGACATATGAAAAAAGGCTCAACATAACTAATCATCAGAGAAATGCAAATTAAAACCTCAATGAGATATCACCTTACACATGTCAGAATGGCTAGCATCAATAAATCAACAAACAAGTGCTGGTAAGGGTGTGGAGAAAAGGGAACCCTAGTGCACTGTTGGTGGGAATACAGTCTGGTGCAGCCACGGTGGAAAACAATATGGAGTATCCTTTAAAAATTAAAAATGGAACTGCCTTTTGACCCAGTGATTCCACTTTTGGGAATATATCCTAAGGATCCTGAAACAACAATAAAAAAATATTTTCACCCTATGTGTATAGCAGTGCTATTTACAATAGCCAAGATTTGGAAACAGCGTAAGTGCCCATCGGTAGATAAGTGGATAACAAAGCTGTGGTACATTTACACAATGGAATACTACACAGCACTGAAAAAAGAAAAACCTCACATTTTGCAACAGCATGGATGTACCTAGAGTATATTATACTAATTGAATTAAGCCAGTCAGTGAAAGACAAATATCACATGATCTCGTTTATATATGTAATCTAATGAACACAATAAACTAATGGACAAAATAGCAACAGAAGCCTAGATACATGAAACAGGCTGACAGCTGCCCAAAACGAGGGCAGAGTGGGGCATGGAGGGGGGCATAGATGGTAAAGGGATTAATTGAAGAACATTTATGCACAACCCATGGACACGGACAATATGAGGATTGACTTAGGGAGGGGAAATGGTGGGGCTGGGTGGAGGTGGGGAAATGGAGAAAAAGTGAAAACGACTGCAATAGAACAAACAATACAAATTAAATAAGTCTTTTAAAAAAGAGGACTCTAAAAGAATTTGCTCTTCTTTTTTCCACATAGCTAGAATGCCTATATACATATACATATACACATACACACACATATATATACCCCTAAGATTTTTAAATGTATTTTATTCCTTAAAGAATAAAATAATTGCTTTAAAGGTGAAATAAGTTAGGAAGAACTGGTTTTCTATATTTTTGTATATATTTACATATATGCTTAGCTCTTTATTCCTATGTCCCCAATCCTTCTTAAGGCCTTCTGGTCTTCCTCCTCGGTGAGTTCCAGGTGTCTACATAGTTTTAAAAGAGACACGACTTCTTATTCGTAAGTGATAAAGGGAGCCAGTTCTTTCAGAAAGCAGTAAAATTCTCATGGTATACAAGTCAAACAAATTGAGGGTCACTTCCTGGCAGAAGTTTTCTTTTCCTAGGAGCCCAACTCATTGCCCTTAGTTTTCCTTTACATTCCAGATTAAAGCAAATTCAACTAGGGGTAGAGGGGGTTAAATACTCCATAAGAGCTCTTCAAATAGATGTTTTTGTGTAGAATTTTTTCCCTGAGTACCAATAATCTGACAATCACCTTGTTTTTCTCAACCTAATTGAACCACCCCAAGTATAATAGCACATTTTATCTGAACTTACTTTAGAAACTCAGCTAGGAATCAAGGGGTACCTACCCCTTTAGAAGGGCTTCTTGACAAAATCCACAAGTTTCTGACACCTACGTAAGCCCAGTAGATGGTACATCATCTTTCTGATTTGGTGGGAAAAAATTCAAAGCCAAAGTTTTTCTCACATTTTAGAGATGCTGAAATTCCCCACTCCCGCCTGAATCTCGAAAGTGCTTCTTCAAAGATTTATGGACATTTAAAGCCATAATATGTCAAAATATTTGTGGGTCAATAATAAAAACAAAACTTTTTCCTTCTAGCTCTGTCACCACAGCTTTTCTTGAAATCTCAGGTGGAGGCCAAAAATAGATAACTTAGGTTAAACTAACTTATATTTAACTAAATTTTATTACTTTCCATTTGGAAGCAAGGAAGAAGAGCTGGTTAATATCCAAAAGGGAAAGAGTAGAGAACGTAACTGGATTTTTAAAACATTATGAATATTTAAACACTGACCAAATACTTTTATTTTAAAATGTCCAAGGCAATACAAGACATATTTTAAAAATTAGAAGATTCCTATTGATTCAGTCTTTTACTTTTCTGCTCCATCTTTATATTAGATTCCTTTTTAACTTTTTATGGAACCATAATAAAACTAGGGAAAGTGCATAAATCAAAATAAAAATGTACAACTGAATAATGCTGTGCCTTCCCATGTAACCAGTGCCAAGGTCAATAAACAAAACATTACCAGCTCCCCAAAGCCCCCTTTGTACCCTCCCCCCAGTTACTATCTTCCCTACTGAAGGTAAGTGTAAACTTGACTTTTAACACAATAAATTGATTTTGCTTTTGAATATCACATAAATGAAATCATACAGTATGTATTTTTGTGACCATTTATCCATTTCCTTTGAACATATTATAAACAGAGCTTTTTACAAACATGTCTTTTAGTGAACGTAAGAATGCGTATCAGCTGGATATACTGAAAATATACCTAGGAGTGGAACTGCTAGGTCACAGGGTTTGGATTAAGTTCAGCTTTAGTACACACTGCCACGTTTTCCAAAGTATGACTATACCAATTTATACTCCCACCAGCCATAGTTCAGATCTTTTAAACTGTCAAGTCATAAATTTGGGGCACATGAGTATGCTGACTACAAACCTGAATAAATGAAGGCCATTGTTAATTCCTGTGGCAAGGCTTTAATTTATAGAAACTAGACTTCTTGGGTAGGCTTTCACAGAGTTTGTGTACACTTGAAAATAGGTACAATATTTTTGCATATATGCCCATGTTCATATGTGCATTTAGGAGAGAAGGAAACATAGCTTGCATCAGAAAGATCAGATTTCCATCCTTTGAAAAATTGGTGGCAATACATACTAAAGCTAAACATAATCCAATCTCTGACACACATTCAAAAAAGTTAAGAGTGACTGATTTGTGGGAGTCCAGCAATCAAGAAGCTGTTAGCAAAGAAGCTATTAGGAAACACTGTTCTAAGTTGGTAGTGGTATGCTGATACAGTCTGAACAGCCAGGTTTCTTGTGGTTAAAGACAAGGATTAAAATCCTTCATTAAAATAGCTTCATAATGTTTTGACAACTACGTATTTTTGATAACTACCTAGTTTTATAATCCCTTCATTGAAATATAATTTACGAATCATGTTATACCTATTTAAAGTAATTCAATGTTTTTTAGAATATTCACAGCATTGTGCTATCACCACAATCAAATTTAAAACATAACATCACCCCAGAAAAAAAAAATTCTAGACCCATTAGTAGTCATTCCCCATTTTCCCCAGGCCTAGGCAAATACTGATGTACTTTCAGTCTCTATAGATTTGCCTATTTTGGACATTTCATATAAATGGAAACATACAATAAATACGTGTCTTTTGTGCATGCTTCTTTCACTTAGCATAGTGTTTTCAAGGTTCATCATGTTGCAGTATGTATCAGTTCTTCATTTATTTTTAGTGCCAAGTAATGATTCCACTGTAAGGATGTACCACATTTTATTTATCCACTAGCTGATGGACTTGGCAACCATTTAAAATGATGTGTACATAGAATATAATGTGTCCAAATCAAAATCTGTATTTCCACCTCCCCCCACCCCATTGAAATGATTTTAAGGTTATAGGTGCTACATAAATTTTCTTTCTGTGATCTCATCTATGGCCTTCCCTGAGCCAATATTTTACAGTATAGCTGTTAAAGTTGACCCAATAACTTAATCCAAGTTTAAAATGGCAACTGATAATATCAATTTGGTATCCTCTGGGTAATATATTTTCACTTTAACCAGAACTTCAATGCAATGGAAGGCAGCAGTGAGATATTTATGAAAAGGGAGGCTTCTCTGTTCACAGAGGAAAAATTATAAAAGGCTTTACAATGGTCAAAAACATGATTGGGTATTGTCTAGAGGAGTCTCTGAAGTTATCTGACCTATGCCTTTCATTGTCTTTGAACTGTTTTACAGTTTGTAAGATGGGAAAACTGATGGCAATGCAAATGATTCTTATACATACAAATGAATTTGTCCAGTGAGATACAACTGATTTCCATCCTGTGAAAAAGATAATTATAAACATTATATTTTATGCCCTATAGATATTGACCAACTTTACATCTATTAGGAAATTCATTTCAGCAGTCTTAAATGTCTGTATGTGTCTGACTTCAGATTCTCTTTTGAACCAGTTTAACATCTTCTAGTTCCCCCATTTATATGAGTTATGATTTTACTTTTTTGAAAATTCTTTTAAATACTGTATTCTGGTCACTTAGTGACTTTCCTAGGCTACACTTACGGCCAGTCCTGAGTATAACTTTGTAAAGGGGGCAAGGAGAGGATAGAGTTTGGTTAATTTCCTGGTAGTCTTAGTTTGGCCCATCAGAGGGTGCTAATGGCATGTGTCTTAAATCCAGTTATTTCTCCAGTCTCACTTTTTTATGGCCATCCTTCTGTAGTATGTTACTAAAGCACTGACGAACTGTACATTGTTATTTCCAGGTATTTCATCTTATACTCAAAAGATTTAGATCCTGCCCTGAAAAATTCAGACATAAGCAAGAGAAAAGACCAAAGGACTAAGAATAAACATGTAAGAAGTTCAGGTCCTCTTCTTACTTTACTTTTCCCCCTCCCACCTGCTCTTCTCCCTGCTTTTCTGCAAATCACACAACTTTCACTCAAGAATTTGGGATTCATCCTTGACTCACCCCTCACCTTGATCTCCCACATCAATATCACTTGTCTCTTCAGCTCCCCTCCCCTCGCATGGCTTCTGCCTTTGACCTCTCTAGTCTTGCCTAGATTCCCACAATCACAGAGATCCGGCTGGTCTCCCCCTTCTACTCCAGTCCAACCTCCACATGGCTACCACAGTGAAACATTTTCAAATCCCACCCCTAATACCATTTTCCTGCTTGAAATCATAGGTCCCCCTTTGTCTTCATTAAATCCCAACAGTTTAGCATGACCTACAAGTCTCCTTAGTGTTAGACAGGATAGAAAACCAAGGCAGGGAGGAGAAGGGAGACACATCAAGCTCACTCACTCAGCAGGCCTGAACTTGGTCTGATAACATTGCCAGGTGTTCCAACATCACAAGAAACACCATGTTAGCATGGGAGGGGGGCGGGGAGTCCTTGAAATTCTCTGTATCGTTTCCACTATCTGGGAAAGCAAGCCTTGAAACTGTATTCGTCCCAAGGTCTAGAAGGGGGAAGATGAGGGGTCCACAGTGCTCCAAGAAGAAGCCCATAAAACAACTTTGGTTAATTGCCTACCTCTGGTCTCTTTCTGTTTTAAGAGGGAGTCCCTGAGACTTACAGAAAGAGCCCATAAATAACTTTGGGTGACTGCCCCAATTTAATTAACTGTCTCCTGTCACATATCTGTTTTATAACAACATGACCAAATAGGATCTGGAGTAAGAAAAGGATCTGGGCTACCAGACCCCCACACATACCTAAGTTTGGGTAGTCATGTCCCCTGGGGAAAGCTGGCACCACCTTTACCCATCTTCTTCACTCTGATCCCACCAACTACCTAAGTCCTAGAACAAAGGACCTGATGCTCTTGCCGCCCTTACCTTGCCCTAAACATATGCCTTTCTCCCCTCATCTTGTAACAAGGCCCATTCTCATAGAAGAATGTATCCCAATAAACCCTGCTTGCACACTAACAGACTTGCTGATCTATAATTCTTTACTGTGTCAGCAAGAAGAAGAAAGTTTCTCGCATAATATTAAGATCCTAGCAACCTGAACAGCATCATGTCTTGCTACTCCACACAGGTTCTGAGATCAGCCTTTTTTGCAGTCTCTCCTTAGCAAGCTTAAAAAAAAATACAGATTTCTGGGCAAGAACAACCCAGGGCTGCTGATTTAATTGGGGTGAAAAGGGGCTATGGAAATCTGTGTTTTTGTAATGTTTCCTGGGAACCAAGGACCTAGTTTAGTGAGTTTCTTAAGGTTCTGGGTCTTTTAACACGAGAGTCTCTCTCCTTGAAAAGGTTGTCTCTTTTTTACCTTGAATATTCCTACAGCTCTTTCAAATGTCATTCCCTCCAGGAAGCTGCCTTTTATACCCTGCTCCATTGTATATTGTTTTTACCTCTTATCTCCTCACTCATCTCTAAACAACTTGAAGACAGAGACTCCCCTTTTATTTTTGCTTCCATGGTGCCCAGCTCAGTACCTAGCACATAATGAGCACATAATGACTGCTAAATTAAATTTTTCGATGAAAGAGGATTCTTCCTGGGCTAGCAGAATCTCACTCCCTCAGGGAACTCATTACTCTTGCTACAGTTTCTCCCTTTTCCATTGTCCTTAGTCATTGGTTGGCCACCCTTTAATGTTTTATAAAACAGTGTGGTCCTTTAAATTGTCTTCCTTTCCTCATCCCCCCTGCCAATTTCCAACCTTCCTATTTATCCTCATAGTCCCACCTTGAGTACTAGCTCATCTGAAACATTCCTTTACCAGCTCACCCAGAAATGATCTTTTAAATGCTATATATACAACTCATTTGGTAAGTGTCATACATTACCTAATATTGTAGTTGTTTCTACACAACTTAAGGCACACAGTATGGTGCTTTACATACCTAAATACATGTGTTAGAGACCTACAACTCATTCCCAATATATGGGTCACAGTCACACTGTCCTAACCTCTTTGCCTATCATTATGCTCTGAGACTTCAACATTTGACATTCACTTGATTACAGCAACATCAGTGGCTTTTATAGGCATATATCTGCCACCAATTACAATTATCATAGTCTAGAGCTCATGATAACCCATAATTCCTCCACGTTCCTAGACACAAACTGAAATTTGCCTCCCATTGCAACCTCCTACTTTTCTGCTTCTCAGTCACTCCCACCGAATCTGAGCTTCATCTGTATCATGACCAGTTGGTCAACTCCTTTCTATTCTCCCAATTTATCAATCTTACTCTGTCTTTCCTAAAGAGCCTAGATGCCGTGGTCTGCTATTTCAACAAACCAGCAAACCAATCAGACTTCGTCATTGTCCTCTCTCCTCTGTTCCTCTGTTACCATTTTGTCCCAGTCCCAGACAGCTCTGGCTGTCTGTTTTCTCCATTCCAATGCAACCAACAGTTATTGACCAAAGTCACAAATCCATGCTGGTTGGGACTACTTGGCACAAATACATACTTACATAATCTCAAGTAGATCTTTCTTGCTGTTTTAAATTATTGCTATTTTCTGTAGTTGGTATCTGGCCCGCACCCAGGCATGTGTGCTGACCAGGGGATCAAACCAGCAAACTTTCAGTTTGCAGGCCAGTGCTCCATCCACTGAGCCATGCTAGTTATATTCTCAAAAGACAGAAAAGGCAAGGCCATTCAATATGAGTTCCTTAAATGTGTCACCACTTCAAAATCTCTGTACAATCTCCCCTCCCGCTCTTCTTTATAGTTGCCAAAGCCAATTTGTATGTCTCTCTCCTTCTTGATCTAATGATCTTCTCTGAGACTTTAATTCTTTCATTACCTCCTCTTTAAAGTAGATGATTACATCTTGTTTCTCTCAATTAGCCCCTTCCCTTTTTCTGAAAACAGGCTTGAGTCTTGCTCACCCTCCAAAAAAGAAAATCCTCTGCTGCTTCCTCTTCAATTAATTGCCCTAACTTCTTTATTTACTTTACTGTCAAATATTGCTACCACCTACACACTCTTAAACTACTTGCAATTAGTTTTTGTGCCCTCCATCTTTAACTTCTCTGTCACTTCTGTCCTAGTTCTTCTCCTTACCACTCTGATCATTTGTCTCTCTGTCCCTTGCCAACATTTCCCCAAGTTTCTGTCTTGAGACCTCTTTTTTCTACTTTCTCCTTTGGTGATCCCATCTACTTCCACAACTCTACTAATATTTATGTGAAAGGGTCCAAATTTTATTTATATTTAGCTTCTACTTTTCTCTCAAACTCCAGATTTGCATTTAATAGAACCTGAAAATTTTAGATACAGAGTTCAGAGGTCATTTCTCCTAAGTCTTCATTGCCTTGGTACTTCTACCAAATGGCTCACTGGCTTTTAAAAAGGCAGTTTCCAAAACTGAACAGGTAATTTTCTTTCTGCTTCCAATTCCATTCCCAAAACGACTTCTCTTCTTGATTATTTCTATAAGTCACCCTGAGGCACAGGGCCTCCTTATTCTCTGTATTCTATCAGCTACTAATCTAGAAGATTCCACCACCACAGATTCTCTCATATACATTCATTGTTTTCAGTTCTAAACTACCACAATTTTAGTTTAAATCCTAATTATCTCCCACCTAGAGTATTACAGTGGACTCCTGGGTAGACATCTAGTATCTCTCTACTTGGAACTCTGAATTATTTTGTGTTCATTACCACCAAATTAATCTTCCTAAAGAGCAGTTCTAATCTGCCACTCTCTGGCCTAAAAACCTTAAATGTCTCTCATGGATCACTCAATTATTTACAAATTCCTTATAGTGGCATTTAAAGTCCCTCATGTTTTGGACTCAATTCTATTTTTCTAGTCTTCATGCTGTGCCCATCACCCAGAATATCTTTCCTTCCTTCCTTTTTACCTGGCAAACTCCTAATTCTTTAAAACTATTTGAATTAAATACCATTTCCATCACAAAATCTTTTTTTTACCCTAAACTATGAGCCCTCCTTTGAGCCCCTATAGCACTTTGTTTTATTTCAATTCTTACCAAATTTTGCCTTGTATGATAATCTGTGTATTCCAGAGCTTCTCAAACTTCTCCATTAGAAGTGCACCTAATTATACAGTTAAATGAACAGATAGCCAAGACTACCTGTCACAAAAAGTTGCCTGGAAAATTAAATTTTAACATGAATTTTTCAGTGTTATTAGTATTTGACTGTTTTTAATATAAAAATGACATGACTAACACTACAGGAAGGTGGGTCTATTTAATTTTGGGGATTTAGGCTTCACCTGACACACTGAACACCCTCCCCACATGCCCACTAAATTAAGGGCAGCAAATGCCTGACTATAATATATATGAAACCCCTGTAAAAGTAATACAGTGTCATCTACAAATGCTCAAGAAATGCTCAACTGTGACTCGGAATAGATTAACTAGTGTTAGTGTTAACTATATTTACTAAATGTTTACCATGTACCTAGAACTGTGCCCTGTTTCAAGGAACTTATCCATGAGATGACCCTAAACAAGTATAAAACTGTACATAAGAGTTAAATCATGAAACGGAAGCGATTTGTGTTCTGCAAAAGACTCCGGTTGGAGACTCAATCTCTCCGTTCCACACATCGTGACTACACTTTTAAGTCCACTCTGACCTCCAAATTATTTTCTGGAATTCGATAATTTTCTGCTAACACTGCGCAAGGCTTAATCCTCACTACCTGAAAGTAAAAGGTTTACATGATTTCGGTCTCCAGTTTGAAGTTCGGCAAACGTTCCTGGGCGTTGAGCGCCGAATCGGGGCCCCAGAGCTGAAGGAGCCGAATCCCAACAAAGGAGCAAATTTGCCAAAGCTAGCAGCACCGCCCCTAACATCCCCCACGGGCTTCTAATTGGTCCTTGTGGCTCACTCTCTTTCCAGGTTGGTGTTGCAGTTTGGCCCTCGCCTCCATACAACC